>NW_025726203.1:2220000-2230000 GCF_021461395.2 Schistocerca americana | reverse complement strand
TATTAATCTAATTTATACATATTTACTGCAGCGTTACATGCGTGCCAGTGAAGATATAAACCTACTTTTACTGCCCTGCTCTTCGAGCTAACCCCGAAGAGCATGCCCCTGGCACTGGGCGGGCCTCGATGTTTATTCGCTGCAGTCCCTATCTTAATTTCCTATGTCTAATTCCTACAAACTACTCTATCCTACGTCATGTCCGGTAAGTGTGTGTCGCAATCGGTTGTTGTTCCCTACTCCCCCTAGTCCTGCACGTGGCGGTTCCCAACTTAGAGGTAGTCGGCCAGTCCACGCACAGGCGGTATGGGAGCAGGGCTCTTGGACTCAGTTGGTGGTTATTGTCGCTCATTTTTTTTTTTTTTTTTTTTTTTTTTTTTTTTTTTTTTTTTTTTTTTTTTAATGTATTTCTCCTAAGTAGTCGATTAATACTTTGCGTGATATCTCGTTTGCCAGGGTGTTCAAGGTCTGAAACGTTTCTTCTCGTCTAAGTAATTGGTATGTGTCTCGGTTGGGTAGTCTGTCTCGTAGTCCGTTGGCGATATCATTGAAGAGAGGACACTCATAGACCACGTGCTCAGGCGTGCCCTCCGGATCGCCACAGTCACACGCTGGTGTCGCCCTTTTCCCAAATCGACATAAATATGTCGGGTAGGGTCCATGGCCAGTGAGAAAGTGGATCAACCCTCGCGTGGGCTCAAAGTACTTCAGGCCAAGTCGCTCCCTCACCTCGGGTAGGAACTGGAAAGTTCTTCGTCCAGTCTCTTCTGCTTCCCAAAACTCCTGCCAGAGCTCTTCCCCTTTTGACCTTATCTCTCTTTTGTCCCTTAATCTGATACCCATGATCTCAGCAATTTTCTCATTATTTCCCCTCTTGGCCCAATACCAAGCCGCCTGTTCTCTAATCTTTATATCCAGGGGACAGAGCCCCATTATTATTAATAGGGCTCCCCCTGGAGATGTTCTATAGGCCCCTACGGATCTTAATATCATGCTTCTCTGAACCCTTCTCACTGCCATGGCGGGCACCACCCTCGTGAGCCTGTGCGCCCAGACTCCCGAGCCGTAGCCCACCACTGAGGTTAGAATACTATTATGGTAAAGTCTAATTAGGTGTGGAGGAAGATGAAATCTTTTGTGGCCTATGGAGATTAAGTTATTTAATATCTGAAGGGCTCTCTGGGTGACTGTTTCAATATGCTTCCCAAAATTCCACCTCTCATCAATGATAACTCCCAGGTAACGTGTCTCTCGTCGTCGGAGAACTGGTGAACCATCTATTCTGACAGTCGGGTTTCTAATAAGGTTTCCTTTTAGTAGTAAGTAGGTCGATTTACTAGGTGATATCGTCATTTTTGTCGATTGGCACCACTTCTGAAGTTTGTCTAGTGCTGTCTCTATTTTTGGTTCTATGTCTTCGCGGCTACGGCCGCCAACCAACAGGAGGAGGTCATCCGCGTAGGCTATCACCTCTAGCACCTCATTACTTTGTTGCAATTTATCTAGTAATGGCTCCATATGGATATCCCAGAAAAGGGGTCCTAAGACAGAGCCTTGGGGACATCCTTTGGTGATTACCTTTCCAACTCTTTCGCTAGACGATGATAACCAGACCTCCCGATCCTTACAATAGCTCCTCAGGCAACCATATAGCGGCCCTGGACACTCTTTCTCCCGCAAGCAGGAGAAGAGCGAAGGCCACCAAAGGTTGTCAAAGGCGCCACTGATATCCACCATGATGCCAACCACGTATTTATGCGGGGTCGAGCTACAGACCTCAGCCGCCAGAGCAATAGCATCAGATGCTGATCGCCCCGGCCTAAAACCGAACTGCCTGTCACTCACCCCGCACAACACTCGGTGTGCCGTCAATCTGTCAGCCAGCAGTTTCTCTAATATTTTACCAAATATGTCCAACAGGCAAATCGGCCTGTAAGATTTCACATTTGCTGGGTCTTTGTCTATTCCTTTCTTTATGATGATTACATTTGCTGTTTTCCATCTCTTCGGAAATTTCCTCTGTCGGAGACATTCGTTGTAAAGATGCGTTAATGGCGCAGTTAATTGTGGCGCCAGAAACTGCACCACCTCCGCCACAATGCCGTCCGGCCCAGGAGCTTTACCTTTTTTCAATGATCTTATATGAGCTGCCACCTCCTCCTCTGAAAAAGGGTAGACAGCCGTCTCATTACCGTATTCCTCCTGGTCTTCGTTTCTAAGTTGTTTCTGCCCTTCTGTTTCCCCTTCCGCATTGTCGTCAGGCAGCAGAGACTGGAGGAGGACCCCCGCAGTTTCCTGCCAGGACTCCGTCATCCTGTCTCCGTACCTGACCGTTGATAACTCCAGAGGAGAGCGGATTTTTTCCCTTACCAGCTTGTATGGGAGCCCCCATGGGTCCGTGACCAGCTGGTTAAGCACGAAATTCTCCCAACTTCGCATCCTAACTTCGCGTAGTTCCTTTTGGAACTTCTGCTTTTCCTCCCTGTATAATATCTGCCATCTTTGGCGTTCTTGCCAGACGACACTGCGCTGGTAGTGCCTTCTTAACCTTCTGACAGATCGACGCAGTTCACCTAGTTCTGCAGTCCATGGTGACGGAGAGGCCGCCATGGCCCTCCTCCTTGTAGGTACGGCTGCCTTCACCGCTCTTGTCACTGCATTCACCAGCTCCTCTGTTCTTTGGTCAATGTCTATGTCTAGAGACATGTCACCTTCAGGTAATGGAGGAATGTCACACTCCCTTGCTAGGCGCTCCCAGTCAGCTCTTCTATAATTTAGTTGCACCTCCCACCCCGTGGCCCAGCGGCACTCTCTTTCGCCCAAGGTAAAGGATATCAAGTTGTGATCGCTTGTGGTGGCATTCTCTAGGACTCTCCAATTTTGAATAGAGTTAACCAAATTTGGTGTTATGAGGGTCACATCAATATTTGTGCCCTGTCCTCCCCCTGCAGCATATGTAGGAGGATTTCCAGGCCTGTTAGCCACCACAAGTTGTGATGCCATTATAAGTTCCTCAACTTTTTCACCGTTAGCATCCCTTGTGCCACTGTACCACAGGGGGGATTTTGCATTAATGTCGGCTGTTACTACTACTTTTCTTCCCTGCAACGCCGTGGTGACTCTAGCCAGGTGGTCAATATAAAGTTCTATATTATCCCCATATTGAAAATACATGTTTATGAGGATTATTGTTCCCATGGGGGTTTGAAGCTCCACGACGTTGCAGTGGCTAGTTGCGAATTGTGATAATGTGGTAACTCTGAGGAGCTTATTTGTGATTATAATCACCGCCTTCGGGTTATCTCCCGTGCTGACCATTTGCCAGCCTGCAGCGGCAAAAGCTATCTTTCCAGCCAGGGAGTATGGCTCCTGTAGACAGAGTACATCTAGTCTCCTCTCTTCCACCTCCCTCCGGAGCTCCTGCATGACGAGTCTGCTATTATGACTGTTAAGTTGTCCAATGGTAATTTTAGTCATTAAGGGTAATATGTATGTATTCGGTCATGTGGCCAAGTCTTGCTCCAGTCGAAAGCAATCCGTCCGTGTGCTATTACTGATTGCTGGTAAATTTCGTTAAGGTCAAATTTCTCACCTCGTCTGTCGAAAACTTTCTTGAGCAGATCACGCAAGGCTCCGAAGTCGGTGGGGAGATTCACTGATTTTAGCTGGATTCTGTCAACAGCCTCCATAACCGAGAAGGTTACCTTTCTACCGTCTTCATGTCCTACCCGGACCACATGTCGTAAGGCAGTGGTCAGGGTTGCCGGCTGCTCCAATCTAGATAATTGCATAGTATACTCCAAATTTGGGTATACCCTCACCGGATCAACCGGTGGGACTCTGACAACTGATGAGCTCTGTACAGTGGGGCTCGTGCTTGAGCTTGTCACTGTATTTTCTTGAACCGGTAGTTGATTTATATGATTGATTTGATTGTCTTTTGACGTTACGATGTGATTGTCTTTCGGCGTTGCCACAGTTACAGGATGCCCTTGCCGTTGTAGGTGTATTATCGGCTTTTTTCCCCGGCTTCCAGAGGAGAGAGTTTCAGTCGTGAGGGGGAGATTGGTTTGTATACCAATGTCCATTGTTGGAAAGTCAGTCTGGGTTTCTTTATCTCGTGTTTCAGTTCTAGAGGCGCCGCAGAGCGACCTCAGAAACTCCTTAAATCTGTTTGCCCTCACGGCGTCCCTCCTCCTTTTGCTCGGGGACTTCCGTTTTGGCATCCTATTTGGTGTACCTGGCTCAGCCATAGTCTGTTCTGGAGATGAGTCTTTGCTCCAGCATCCTATATGTAGGGCAATTCCTGCCTGTGGCTCCGCAAGACTTCTTGCCTCTATTCTTACACGGTATGCAGACCGCCGCCGCCTTACAGTCTTTGCGGCTATGACCATGTTCCCCACATTTAGTGCATGCCGGCTCCCTGGTGCACAGCCTCAAGACGTGATCCAGGTCACCACAGTTGTGGCAACGAGGTACCACGACATAGTCTCTAGCATTAACGGCGTGAAAGCCGATATATATTTTGCCCATTGTTGTGATGTTCCGCCACATTTGTGCTGACACCTCGGCGACGTGATGAACGACATCACGACCCCGTGGCCCAGTCTTAAATTTTAATTTAAAACAGTTTTTGAATTCCTCTTCATTTATCTCCTCAAAATTTTGCAGCCTGATTGTATCTATTAATTCTTCATTGGTCATTATTGATGGTACGTCATATAATATGACTAAAGGATTTCGTTTCCTCGGTGGTTCGCATTTAACCACCGAGTTCAATTTCTGATTAGTCAACAGTTTTTCTTTGTCATTCTCAGAAGCAACTTCAACTATGACAGAGTTTCTACTTGGTTTTATTCTTTTGATTCGTATCTTGTCTTTAACAGGATCTATGTTTTTTGTGAACAGTTCTTGGATCTTTTTGACACTGGTGTCTTGCCCAGGAAGTGTCCTGAGGAAGACAGCCGTGTCAGTTCTCTTTGTGATTCTGTCAATTGTGTCTTTCGTCGAGTTTTGTGGGCGCTTTGTGGGCGCTTGCGCGGCCACAGCTGCCCACGTCTTGGCTGGTTGTTTTCTTAGTCTTTCATTCTCTTTTTCTAGTTCTTCTGCCCTACCTTCTAGTTTGGCGTGGGCAATAGCCCATGCAGCCAACTCATTTTTAATAATGGCAAGACCAGCTTGGCTTATCTTGCCGTTTTTGATTTGTTGCTCCATGAGCGACGCTATCCTAGTATATCTTTCCATAACAGTTTCATTCTTTGCCTGTCCCTGCTCGTCCTGTGGAGAGGGATCAGGCGCAATGGAAGCTCGTTGAGGCGCACACGTATCACTCGTTTCGTTGTCAGCCATGATTGACGAGTGATAAAAAGAAGTGGGAGCCCGTCTCTTGCCCCGGACCGGCTCCTCTGGCATGGGGGGGGACTTCTGCAGCTCGCCCACCGACCTCGCCCCTAGGTCAAGGGCACTTCCGAGCTGCCAGGTTCAGCGCACCGTCGCCAGTGCACTGGTCCTCGTCGGTGTCCCCGTCATCGATGATTTCACGCGACGCTCCTCGGCAACTGCACCCCGCACTCCGGAGAGGCGGATGCACCTCTCGCCCTTCGCCGCCTACTAGCCCGAGTTTCCACCATCTGGCCAAGGACCCACTCCTACTCAGGTGGCGGGCCGGTCCCCCAGACGTTCGGCGGTCTGGACCCATCTAACCTGGCCCAGGTGATGTCACCACCTCCTGGGTTTGGCAGAACACGCCCCGGTTACCCAGGGGCGCGGCGAAGCGCCCTTGCCGACTCGCGCCGCGATCCCACGCCGACAAACGAGACCGCCGGCATGCAGAGCACGTGATGGTCTGTGCCCTGCGAACAGAAAGGGACTGATGTTCGGTCCCTCGACACAGCTCCCCCTGTGCCACGCACCCTTCGCTTTCGCATCGGGTTGGGTCGCAGCTCTCCCTTTTGACGCAAGGCAGAATGCCGAGCTTGACGTCTGGCACCACGGGAAGGCGGAAAGAGCCACTTGGGAAGGAGAGGCTGTAAGAGACGCTTCACTTCCCCGAGTGAGGACTGCCGCGGCACGCCCGACTGGAAAGCGATACGCCCCAGTGCGAGCCTCCGTGCCTTACGGCGCGCCGGCAACGGGCGGGCCCGTGCCGAGACGCGCCGTCAAGCGACTGACCTCACGCCAGACTCGGGACTCTGTTTGCATGTATTAGCTCTAGAATTACCACAGTTATCCAAGTAACGTGGGTACGATCTAAGGAACCATAACTGATTTAATGAGCCATTCGCGGTTTCACCTTAATGCGGCTTGTACTGAGACATGCATGGCTTAATCTTTGAGACAAGCATATGACTACTGGCAGGATCAACCAGGGAGCTGCGTCAACTAGAGCTGAGCAGCCGGCCGCCCGGGAGTGTGTCCCGGGGGCCCGCGCGAACACGCAAGCGTCCGCTCAATTATTCTGCAAACAGGAGGAGGCTGAGCTCCCCTGCACAATACACCTCGAAACCCTCTCAGGTCCCGGCGGCGCGCAGCGCCGTCCTAAGTACTTGGTCGGGTTCGAGAGTGGCGCAATCGCCCGGAGTTTGGCGAGTAGACGCTTTAGGTGCGACCACCCGTGCTCCCAACTGAGCTTGCCGCTGCCGACAGAGGCCCGGGAGCGTGCTGTCGTGGCATTGCCGGCGGGAGACAACACGCGCCACCTACGGTGGCCGGCAGCTCCAACGCCAGCGCCACAGAAGGACAAAAGCCCCACTTGGGTGCCGAAGCGAACTCTCCCAGCACAGCGCACGCGCCAACACGTCCGCACAGCTGCGATACAATCCACCTGCGAGAACCGCAGAGGCGACCGAGCAGCAGACGGCGTCGCGGCGCCGAGCGCCGGGCGGCGGCGCATCCTCAGCGCACACAGTCCTCAATCGGACCAGCACACTGCAGATGTCCACCGCGCTTCGCACCGGGCCCGCGAGGACCTACTTTGGCCGCACGGCGCCGCGTGCAGGGTGCGCCGGCGCGCAGCTGCGCCGCCTGCCGCCTCCGTCGGCCGGCGCGCCTGCCACTGGCCGCCCCCACCAGCCGGCTGTAGCGCGTGCGCCCACGCACCGCGCGGCCAGCACGCCGGGAGGCCCCCCCTCACCGGCCGGGGACGGTCCCACCCAGCCACCGCCGCGTATCGCTTCACACCCACATGCCATTCACGTTCGTGGGCATGGTGGGTATCGCTGAAACAACCGGTTGGTAGCTCAACCGATCGTCGCCATCACTGATTCACCTCTAGCGAGAACAACCGCACCACAACGGTTTACCAGTTGTTCATTTGCGTAACGTCACCAGCAAACGTAGACGTCCATCGCCATTTGCAAATTCAACGATTGTTGCATGCCTGTGTCAGGTGTCACGACACACTATGTCTGCCCACATACACGCAACAACATGTGCACGCTTCGCGAACACGTGGAAGGTGGCCCCCGTACGTATGCGATGTCCATTGCGCGAACGACTGTCAACCGGCCTCTGTCGCATGTCGCAGATGTGGAACGCAGTGCACCATGCTATCACGGTGTGTGAGAGGAGACGACTACGTCTGACAACACGCGCCACTACATCAACAGACGGCTCATGCTGATCGCCATCCACGGCATACCATACTGCAATCCAGCTCTTATAGGGAGACGACACGTAGCTGAGTGCACAATATTTGGACCGTATGGTTCGCCGTTGTTGGCGCAGTCGTGGTACGGTCACACATGTACCACGATGTATCATTCAGTACATGAGGACCAATGTGCAGTACAGTGTGTGATTTGGACGTACAACATCAGCGGACAGTTGACACAAGCCGTACCACAACGTAGGCTGTGCTTCGCCATGCGAATGCCAATGAACAACTGCGAAGGGCATTGAGCATGTACGTCCTACTGCCATCCGCATTACAGTGTATAGCTGCAAGGTGTTTCACATGAAGCGATACTCTGGGGACCGGGCAGTGCGAGTAGCAAACTATATTGCGGGGGTTGCAGTTAGGCAACACTACACTAATTTAACGCGTCGTATGACAATTACAGAGCAGGTTAAGGCCCAACGTGTGTTGGGTTAAGGCCCAACGTGTGTTGGGTTAAGGCCCAACGTGTGTTGGGTTAAGGCCCAACGTGTGTTGGGTTAAGGCCCAACGTGTGTTGGGTTAAGGCCCAACGTGTGTTGGGTTAAGGCCCAACGTGTGTTGGGTTAAGGCCCAACGTGTGTTGGGTTAAGGCCCAACGTGTGTTGGGTTAAGGCCCAACGTGTGTTGGGTTAAGGCCCAACGTGTGTTGGGTTAAGGCCCAACGTGTGTTGGGTTAAGGCCCAACGTGTGTTGGGTTAAGGCCCAACGTGTGTTGGGTTAAGGCCCAACGTGTGTTGGGTTAAGGCCCAACGTGTGTTGGGTTAAGGCCCAACGTGTGTTGGGTTGAGGCCCAACGTGTGTTGGGTTGAGGCGCAACATAGGTTAGGTTGAGGCGCAACATAGGTTAGGTTGAGGCGCAACATGGGTTAGGTTAAGGCGCAACATGGGTTAGGTTAAGGCGCAACATGGGTTAGGTTAAGGCGCAACATGGGTTAGGTTAAGGCGCAACATGGGTTAGGTTAAGGCGCAACATGGGTTAGGTTAAGGCGCAACATGGGTTAGGTTAAGGCGCAACATGGGTTAGGTTAAGGCGCAACATGGGTTAGGTTAAGGCGCAACATGGGTTAGGTTAAGGCGCAACATGGGTTAGGTTAAGGCGCAACATGGGTTAGGTTAAGGCGCAACATGGGTTAGGTTAAGGCGCAACATGGGTTAGGTTAAGGCGCAACATGGGTTAGGTTAAGGCGCAACATGGGTTAGGTTAAGGCGCAACATGGGTTAGGTTAAGGCGCAACATGGGTTAGGTTAAGGCGCAACATGGGTTAGGTTAAGGCGCAACATGGGTTAGGTTAAGGCGCAACATAGGTTAGGTTAAGGCGCAACATGGGTTAGGTTAAGGCGCAACATGGGTTAGGTTAAGGTACAATATGGGTTAGGTTAAGGTACAATATGGGTTAGGTTAAGGTACAATATGGGTTAGGTTAAGGCGCAACATAGGTTAGGTTAAGGCGCAACATAGGTTAGGTTAAGGCACAACACGGGTTAGGTTAAGGTACAACACGGGTTAGGTTAAGGTACAACACGGGTTAGGTTAAGGTACAACACGGGTTAGGTTAAGGTACAACACGGGTTAGGTTAAGGTACAACACGGGTTAGGTTAAGGTACAACACGGGTTAGGTTAAGGTACAACACGGGTTAGGTTAAGGTACAACACGGGTTAGGTTAAGGTACAACACGGGTTAGGTTAAGGCACAACACGGGTTAGGTTAAGGCACAATACGGGTTAGGTTAAGGCACAACACGGGTTAGGTTAAGGCACAACACGGGTTAGGTTAAGGCACAACACGGGTTAGATTAAGGCACAACACGGGTTACGTTAAGGCACAATACGGGTTAGGTTAAGGCACAATACGGGTTAGGTTAAGGCACAATACGGGTTAGGTTAAGGCACAATACGGGTTAGGTTAAGGCACAATACGGGTTAGGTTAAGGCACAATACGGGTTAGGTTAAGGCACAATACGGGTTAGGTTAAGGCACAATACGGGTTAGGTTAAGGCACAATACGGGTTAGGTTAAGGCACAATACGGGTTAGGTTAAGGCACAATACGGGTTAGGTTAAGGCACAATACGGGTTAGGTTAAGGCACAATACGGGTTAGGTTAAGGCACAATACGGGTTAGGTTAAGGCACAATACGGGTTAGGTTAAGGCACAATACGGGTTAGGTTAAGGCACAATACGGGTTAGGTTAAGGTACACATTGTTGTAAGGAAAGGTGTTTTGGGGGGGGGGGCCGGTTTGTTGATTGTGATTATCGTAAGTAAATGACTGCGGCATCATCTGATTTGGCACGTCAGGGTGCACCTTTGGCTCATGACAGGCGGCGCTCTGATTCCATGC
>NW_025726203.1:2207500-2210000 GCF_021461395.2 Schistocerca americana | reverse complement strand
ACGATCTAAGGAACCATAACTGATTTAATGAGCCATTCGCGGTTTCACCTTAATGCGGCTTGTACTGAGACATGCATGGCTTAATCTTTGAGACAAGCATATGACTACTGGCAGGATCAACCAGGGAGCTGCGTCAACTAGAGCTGAGCAGCCGGCCGCCCGGGAGTGTGTCCCGGGGGCCCGCGCGAACACGCAAGCGTCCGCTCAATTATTCTGCAAACAGGAGGAGGCTGAGCTCCCCTGCACAATACACCTCGAAACCCTCTCAGGTCCCGGCGGCGCGCAGCGCCGTCCTAAGTACTTGGTCGGGTTCGAGAGTGGCGCAATCGCCCGGAGTTTGGCGAGTAGACGCTTTAGGTGCGACCACCCGTGCTCCCAACTGAGCTTGCCGCTGCCGACAGAGGCCCGGGAGCGTGCTGTCGTGGCATTGCCGGCGGGAGACAACACGCGCCACCTACGGTGGCCGGCAGCTCCAACGCCAGCGCCACAGAAGGACAAAAGCCCCACTTGGGTGCCGAAGCGAACTCTCCCAGCACAGCGCACGCGCCAACACGTCCGCACAGCTGCGATACAATCCACCTGCGAGAACCGCAGAGGCGACCGAGCAGCAGACGGCGTCGCGGCGCCGAGCGCCGGGCGGCGGCGCATCCTCAGCGCACACAGTCCTCAATCGGACCAGCACACTGCAGATGTCCACCGCGCTTCGCACCGGGCCCGCGAGGACCTACTTTGGCCGCACGGCGCCGCGTGCAGGGTGCGCCGGCGCGCAGCTGCGCCGCCTCCGTCGGCCGGCGCGCCTGCCACTGGCCGCCCCCACCAGCCGGCTGTAGCGCGTGCGCCCACGCACCGCGCGGCCAGCACGCCGGGAGGCCCCCCCTCACCGGCCGGGGACGGTCCCACCCAGCCACCGCCGCGTATCGCTTCACACCCACATGCCATTCACGTTCGTGGGCATGGTGGGTATCGCTGAAACAACCGGTTGGTAGCTCAACCGATCGTCGCCATCACTGATTCACCTCTAGCGAGAACAACCGCACCACAACGGTTTACCAGTTGTTCATTTGCGTAACGTCACCAGCAAACGTAGACGTCCATCGCCATTTGCAAATTCAACGATTGTTGCATGCCTGTGTCAGGTGTCACGACACACTATGTCTGCCCACATACACGCAACAACATGTGCACGCTTCGCGAACACGTGGAAGGTGGCCCCCGTACGTATGCGATGTCCATTGCGCGAACGACTGTCAACCGGCCTCTGTCGCATGTCGCAGATGTGGAACGCAGTGCACCATGCTATCACGGTGTGTGAGAGGAGACGACTACGTCTGACAACACGCGCCACTACATCAACAGACGGCTCATGCTGATCGCCATCCACGGCATACCATACTGCAATCCAGCTCTTATAGGGAGACGACACGTAGCTGAGTGCACAATATTTGGACCGTATGGTTCGCCGTTGTTGGCGCAGTCGTGGTACGGTCACACATGTACCACGATGTATCATTCAGTACATGAGGACCAATGTGCAGTACAGTGTGTGATTTGGACGTACAACATCAGCGGACAGTTGACACAAGCCGTACCACAACGTAGGCTGTGCTTCGCCATGCGAATGCCAATGAACAACTGCGAAGGGCATTGAGCATGTACGTCCTACTGCCATCCGCATTACAGTGTATAGCTGCAAGGTGTTTCACATGAAGCGATACTCTGGGGACCGGGCAGTGCGAGTAGCAAACTATATTGCGGGGGTTGCAGTTAGGCAACACTACACTAATTTAACGCGTCGTATGACAATTACAGAGCAGGTTAAGGCCCAACGTGTGTTGGGTTAAGGCCCAACGTGTGTTGGGTTAAGGCCCAACGTGTGTTGGGTTAAGGCCCAACGTGTGTTGGGTTAAGGCCCAACGTGTGTTGGGTTAAGGCCCAACGTGTGTTGGGTTAAGGCCCAACGTGTGTTGGGTTAAGGCCCAACGTGTGTTGGGTTAAGGCCCAACGTGTGTTGGGTTAAGGCCCAACGTGTGTTGGGTTAAGGCCCAACGTGTGTTGGGTTAAGGCCCAACGTGTGTTGGGTTAAGGCCCAACGTGTGTTGGGTTAAGGCCCAACGTGTGTTGGGTTAAGGCCCAACGTGTGTTGGGTTAAGGCCCAACGTGTGTTGGGTTAAGGCCCAACGTGTGTTGGGTTAAGGCCCAACGTGTGTTGGGTTAAGGCCCAACGTGTGTTGGGTTAAGGCCCAACGTGTGTTGGGTTAAGGCCCAACGTGTGTTGGGTTAAGGCCCAACGTGTGTTGGGTTAAGGCCCAACGTGTGTTGGGTTGAGGCGCAACATAGGTTAGGTTGAGGCGCAACATAGGTTAGGTTGAGGCGCAACATGGGTTAGGTTGAGGCGCAACATGGGTTAGGTTGAGGCGCAACATGGGTTAGGTTAAGGCGCAACATGGGTTAGGTTAAGGCGCAACATGGGTTAGGTTAAGGCGCAACATGGGTTAGGTTA
>NW_025726203.1:2200000-2202500 GCF_021461395.2 Schistocerca americana | reverse complement strand
AGCCGGAGGTGGTCTCCGACTATCTGGGCGTCGACCACGCGGGCGATGCGGTCTTTGACCGCCACCACGTCAGGCTTGCGGATGCCCTCAGGTGTTCGGAGGTGGGGCTCCACAGAGACATTGAAGCCCCTCTGCGCGAGTCCACGGGCGACATAACGCACTACAGCGTCATGGCGCTTGACCCGGGACCCGTGCGTCCTAAAGCAAGCCTGAAGTACGTGGTTGGCGGTCTCCACGGCCTGGCACCCCGCGCGGCATCTGGTGTCCGCCTCCCGCCCGCGACTGCGCCGTGCCTTCGTAGGGAAGGCGTTGATGCGGGCGCGGAGGGCGTCGATGTAATCACGCCCAGATAGCAGGCGACTGGTGTCGGCGACCCACTGATGTTGGCCACTGACGGCGGCAGAAGATGACAGTGCCGCACCGTCAATGGCGATGTGTAGGCGCGCCGCCCACATTTCCCCAACCTGCGTTGACGATTTGAGGAGGTGGCCCTCCCACATTAGGTGGCGCTCCAGCACCTCGATCTCACGCTGCACCTCATCCATGCCTGCACCGTCGCAGGCTGGCCCTATCTTCTTCAGCGCCAGGAGACGGGACCGACGGAGGGTCGGACCCATCCATCGGCAAGATGGAATGCCGAGGCCCCCCTGGGCAACAGGAGCGTGGAAGTATCCCAGGGGGGTGTCCGCCGGAAGGCGGAACCATCTCCTGACGGCGGCCCGGATGGTAACGTCGGCCGACTTCAATGCACCCACCCGGGTGCGGCTGAGGGCCAGCCCGTGGTACAGGCCAGGGAGAAGTACGTTGGTGAGAGCGTGGAGGCGCTGTTGCGGCTTCAGCGGAGCTCGGGAGATGACGTCAAGCTGCTCCACCAGGTGGCTACGTGGATTGAAGACACAGCGACCCGCCGTGGAAAATTGCAGCCCCAGGTACCGGAAGGTTTCACCCACACGCAGGGCAGGCATGGTGGTATTGCCTGCTGTGAAGGTGACATTGCTGTCCACCTTCACCTTCTTCTCGCGCCCTGACGCGACTAAGGCGAGGGTGAAACACTTCCGGGCGTTGATCTGCAGCCCCAGGTGGGCGAGGGCTGCGGTAGCTGCGTCGATGAGGGACTGCAAGCCCCTCGGGGTCGCTGCAAACAGCAAGACGTCATCTGCAAAGGCCGCAGCGTTGACTCTGCGACCGAGAATCCGAGCTCCGATGTGGGAGGGCAGTTGGCCTAAAACGTAGTCCACCGCAAAGTTGAACAGGTAAGAGAGTCATAGTTACTCCCGCCGTTTACCCGCGCTTGCTTGAATTTCTGAACGTTGACATTCAGAGCACTGGGCAGAAATCACATTGCGTCAACACCCGCTAGGGCCATCGCAATGCTTTGTTTTAATTAGACAGTCGGATTCCCCCAGTCCGTGCCAGTTCTGAGTTGATCGTTGAATGGCGGCCGAAGAGAATCCGCGCACCCGCGCGCCCCCGGAGGAGCACGCTAAGGCGGACGCGGCCTCGCAGCAAGGAAGATCCGTGGGAGGCCAAGGCACGGGACCGAGCTCGGATCCTGCACGCAGGTTGAAGCACCGGGGCGCGAACGCCGCGCAGGCGCGCGCATCCTGCACCGCCGGCCAGCACGAGGCCAACCAACGGCGAGAGCAGACCACGCCCGCGCTAAACGCCCGCACTTACCGGCACCCCTACGGCACTCACCTCGCCCAGGCCCGGCACGTTAGCGCTGACCCACTTCCCGACCAAGCCCGACACGCCCCGATCCTCAGAGCCAATCCTTATCCCGAAGTTACGGATCCAATTTGCCGACTTCCCTTACCTACATTATTCTATCGACTAGAGGCTCTTCACCTTGGAGACCTGCTGCGGATATGGGTACGAACCGGCGCGACACCTCCACGTGGCCCTCTCCCGGATTTTCAAGGTCCGAGGGGAAGATCGGGACACCGCCGCAACTGCGGTGCTCTTCGCGTTCCAAACCCTATCTCCCTGCTAGAGGATTCCAGGGAACTCGAACGCTCATGCAGAAAAGAAAACTCTTCCCCGATCTCCCGACGGCGTCTCCGGGTCCTTTTGGGTTACCCCGACGAGCATCTCTAAAAGAGGGGCCCGACTTGTATCGGTTCCGCTGCCGGGTTCCGGAATAGGAACCGGATTCCCTTTCGCCCAACGGGGGCCAGCACAACGTGCATCATGCTATGACGGCCCCCATCAACATCGGATTTCTCCTAGGGCTTAGGATCGACTGACTCGTGTGCAACGGCTGTTCACACGAAACCCTTCTCCGCGTCAGCCCTCCAGGGCCTCGCTGGAGTATTTGCTACTACCACCAAGATCTGCACCGACGGCGGCTCCAGGCAGGCTCACGCCCAGACCCTTCTGCGCCCACCGCCGCGACCCTCCTACTCGTCAGGGCTTCGCGGCCGGCCGCAAGGACCGGCCATGACTGCCAGACTGACGGCCGAGTATAGGCACGACGCTTCAGCGCCATCCATTTTCAGGG
>NW_025726203.1:2192500-2195000 GCF_021461395.2 Schistocerca americana | reverse complement strand
ACCGGCCGGGGACGGTCCCACCCAGCCACCGCCGCGTATCGCTTCACACCCACATGCCATTCACGTTCGTGGGCATGGTGGGTATCGCTGAAACAACCGGTTGGTAGCTCAACCGATCGTCGCCATCACTGATTCACCTCTAGCGAGAACAACCGCACCACAACGGTTTACCAGTTGTTCATTTGCGTAACGTCACCAGCAAACGTAGACGTCCATCGCCAT
The DNA here is from genome assembly GCF_021461395.2 of Schistocerca americana. Classification (NCBI taxonomy): domain Eukaryota; kingdom Metazoa; phylum Arthropoda; class Insecta; order Orthoptera; family Acrididae; genus Schistocerca; species Schistocerca americana. The sequence goes on along the minus strand of NW_025726203.1, from coordinate 2,194,778 downwards.
TTGCAAATTCAACGATTGTTGCATGCCTGTGTCAGGTGTCACGACACACTATGTCTGCCCACATACACGCAACAACATGTGCACGCTTCGCGAACACGTGGAAGGTGGCCCCCGTACGTATGCGATGTCCATTGCGCGAACGACTGTCAACCGGCCTCTGTCGCATGTCGCAGATGTGGAACGCAGTGCACCATGCTATCACGGTGTGTGAGAGGAGACGACTACGTCTGACAACACGCGCCACTACATCAACAGACGGCTCATGCTGATCGCCATCCACGGCATACCATACTGCAATCCAGCTCTTATAGGGAGACGACACGTAGCTGAGTGCACAATATTTGGACCGTATGGTTCGCCGTTGTTGGCGCAGTCGTGGTACGGTCACACATGTACCACGATGTATCATTCAGTACATGAGGACCAATGTGCAGTACAGTGTGTGATTTGGACGTACAACATCAGCGGACAGTTGACACAAGCCGTACCACAACGTAGGCTGTGCTTCGCCATGCGAATGCCAATGAACAACTGCGAAGGGCATTGAGCATGTACGTCCTACTGCCATCCGCATTACAGTGTATAGCTGCAAGGTGTTTCACATGAAGCGATACTCTGGGGACCGGGCAGTGCGAGTAGCAAACTATATTGCGGGGGTTGCAGTTAGGCAACACTACACTAATTTAACGCGTCGTATGACAATTACAGAGCAGGTTAAGGCCCAACGTGTGTTGGGTTAAGGCCCAACGTGTGTTGGGTTAAGGCCCAACGTGTGTTGGGTTAAGGCCCAACGTGTGTTGGGTTAAGGCCCAACGTGTGTTGGGTTAAGGCCCAACGTGTGTTGGGTTAAGGCCCAACGTGTGTTGGGTTAAGGCCCAACGTGTGTTGGGTTAAGGCCCAACGTGTGTTGGGTTAAGGCCCAACGTGTGTTGGGTTAAGGCCCAACGTGTGTTGGGTTAAGGCCCAACGTGTGTTGGGTTAAGGCCCAACGTGTGTTGGGTTAAGGCCCAACGTGTGTTGGGTTAAGGCCCAACGTGTGTTGGGTTAAGGCCCAACGTGTGTTGGGTTAAGGCCCAACGTGTGTTGGGTTGAGGCCCAACGTGTGTTGGGTTGAGGCGCAACATAGGTTAGGTTGAGGCGCAACATAGGTTAGGTTGAGGCGCAACATGGGTTAGGTTAAGGCGCAACATGGGTTAGGTTAAGGCGCAACATGGGTTAGGTTAAGGCGCAACATGGGTTAGGTTAAGGCGCAACATGGGTTAGGTTAAGGCGCAACATGGGTTAGGTTAAGGCGCAACATGGGTTAGGTTAAGGCGCAACATGGGTTAGGTTAAGGCGCAACATGGGTTAGGTTAAGGCGCAACATGGGTTAGGTTAAGGCGCAACATGGGTTAGGTTAAGGCGCAACATAGGTTAGGTTAAGGCGCAACATGGGTTAGGTTAAGGCGCAACATAGGTTAGGTTAAGGCGCAACATAGGTTAGGTTAAGGCGCAACATAGGTTAGGTTAAGGCGCAACATAGGTTAGGTTAAGGCACAACACGGGTTAGGTTAAGGTACAACACGGGTTAGGTTAAGGTACAACACGGGTTAGGTTAAGGTACAACACGGGTTAGGTTAAGGTACAACACGGGTTAGGTTAAGGTACAACACGGGTTAGGTTAAGGTACAACACGGGTTAGGTTAAGGTACAACACGGGTTAGGTTAAGGTACAACACGGGTTAGGTTAAGGCTTAACACGGGTTAGGTTAAGGCACAATACGGGTTAGGTTAAGGCACAACACGGGTTAGGTTAAGGCACAACACGGGTTAGGTTAAGGCACAACACGGGTTAGGTTAAGGCACAATACGGGTTAGGTTAAGGCACAATACGGGTTAGGTTAAGGCACAATACGGGTTAGGTTAAGGCACAATACGGGTTAGGTTAAGGCACAATACGGGTTAGGTTAAGGCACAATACGGGTTAGGTTAAGGCACAATACGGGTTAGGTTAAGGCACAATACGGGTTAGGTTAAGGCACAATACGGGTTAGGTTAAGGCACAATACGGGTTAGGTTAAGGCACAATACGGGTTAGGTTAAGGCACAATACGGGTTAGGTTAAGGCACAATACGGGTTAGGTTAAGGCACAATACGGGTTAGGTTAAGGCACAATACGGGTTAGGTTAAGGCACAATACGGGTTAGGTTAAGGTACACATTGTTGTAAGGAAAGGTGTTTTGGGGGGGGGGGCCGGTTTGTTGATTGTGATTATCGTAAGTAAATGACTGCGGCATC
>NW_025726203.1:2180000-2185000 GCF_021461395.2 Schistocerca americana | reverse complement strand
ACCCACCGAATCAAGAAAGAGCTATCAATCTGTCAATCCTTCCGGTGTCCGGGCCTGGTGAGGTTTCCCGTGTTGAGTCAAATTAAGCCGCAGGCTCCACTCCTGGTGGTGCCCTTCCGTCAATTCCTTTAAGTTTCAGCTTTGCAACCATACTTCCCCCGGAACCCAAAAGCTTTGGTTTCCCGGAGGCTGCCCGCCGAGTCATCGGAGGAACTGCGGCGGATCGCTGGCTGGCATCGTTTATGGTTAGAACTAGGGCGGTATCTGATCGCCTTCGAACCTCTAACTTTCGTTCTTGATTAATGAAAACATACTTGGCAAATGCTTTCGCTTCTGTTCGTCTTGCGACGATCCAAGAATTTCACCTCTAACGTCGCAATACGAATGCCCCCGCCTGTCCCTATTAATCATTACCTCGGGTTCCGAAAACCAACAAAATAGAACCGAGGTCCTATTCCATTATTCCATGCACACAGTATTCAGGCGGGCTTGCCTGCTTTAAGCACTCTAATTTGTTCAAAGTAAACGTGCCGGCCCACCGAGACACTCACTCAAGAGCACCCTGGTAGGATTGCAACGGGGTCCGCCTCGGGACGCACGAGCACGCACGAGGCGCGTCGCACGCCTTCAGCTCGCCCCACCGGCAGGACGTCCCACGATACATGCCAGTTAAACACCGACGGGCGGTGAACCAACAGCGTGGGACACAAATCCAACTACGAGCTTTTTAACCGCAACAACTTTAATATACGCTATTGGAGCTGGAATTACCGCGGCTGCTGGCACCAGACTTGCCCTCCAATAGATACTCGTTAAAGGATTTAAAGTGTACTCATTCCGATTACGGGGCCTCGGATGAGTCCCGTATCGTTATTTTTCGTCACTACCTCCCCGTGCCGGGAGTGGGTAATTTGCGCGCCTGCTGCCTTCCTTGGATGTGGTAGCCGTTTCTCAGGCTCCCTCTCCGGAATCGAACCCTGATTCCCCGTTACCCGTTACAACCATGGTAGGCGCAGAACCTACCATCGACAGTTGATAAGGCAGACATTTGAAAGATGCGTCGCCGGTACGAGGACCGTGCGATCAGCCCAAAGTTATTCAGAGTCACCAAGGCAAACGGACCGGACGAGCCGACCGATTGGTTTTGATCTAATAAAAGCGTCCCTTCCATCTCTGGTCGGGACTCTGTTTGCATGTATTAGCTCTAGAATTACCACAGTTATCCAAGTAACGTGGGTACGATCTAAGGAACCATAACTGATTTAATGAGCCATTCGCGGTTTCACCTTAATGCGGCTTGTACTGAGACATGCATGGCTTAATCTTTGAGACAAGCATATGACTACTGGCAGGATCAACCAGGGAGCTGCGTCAACTAGAGCTGAGCAGCCGGCCGCCCGGGAGTGTGTCCCGGGGGCCCGCGCGAACACGCAAGCGTCCGCTCAATTATTCTGCAAACAGGAGGAGGCTGAGCTCCCCTGCACAATACACCTCGAAACCCTCTCAGGTCCCGGCGGCGCGCAGCGCCGTCCTAAGTACTTGGTCGGGTTCGAGAGTGGCGCAATCGCCCGGAGTTTGGCGAGTAGACGCTTTAGGTGCGACCACCCGTGCTCCCAACTGAGCTTGCCGCTGCCGACAGAGGCCCGGGAGCGTGCTGTCGTGGCATTGCCGGCGGGAGACAACACGCGCCACCTACGGTGGCCGGCAGCTCCAACGCCAGCGCCACAGAAGGACAAAAGCCCCACTTGGGTGCCGAAGCGAACTCTCCCAGCACAGCGCACGCGCCAACACGTCCGCACAGCTGCGATACAATCCACCTGCGAGAACCGCAGAGGCGACCGAGCAGCAGACGGCGTCGCGGCGCCGAGCGCCGGGCGGCGGCGCATCCTCAGCGCACACAGTCCTCAATCGGACCAGCACACTGCAGATGTCCACCGCGCTTCGCACCGGGCCCGCGAGGACCTACTTTGGCCGCACGGCGCCGCGTGCAGGGTGCGCCGGCGCGCAGCTGCGCCGCCTGCCGCCTCCGTCGGCCGGCGCGCCTGCCACTGGCCGCCCCCACCAGCCGGCTGTAGCGCGTGCGCCCACGCACCGCGCGGCCAGCACGCCGGGAGGCCCCCCCTCACCGGCCGGGGACGGTCCCACCCAGCCACCGCCGCGTATCGCTTCACACCCACATGCCATTCACGTTCGTGCGCATGGTGGGTATCGCTGAAACAACCGGTTGGTAGCTCAACCGATCGTCGCCATCACTGATTCACCTCTAGCGAGAACAACCGCACCACAACGGTTTACCAGTTGTTCATTTGCGTAACGTCACCAGCAAACGTAGACGTCCATCGCCATTTGCAAATTCAACGATTGTTGCATGCCTGTGTCAGGTGTCACGACACACTATGTCTGCCCACATACACGCAACAACATGTGCACGCTTCGCGAACACGTGGAAGGTGGCCCCCGTACGTATGCGATGTCCATTGCGCGAACGACTGTCAACCGGCCTCTGTCGCATGTCGCAGATGTGGAACGCAGTGCACCATGCTATCACGGTGTGTGAGAGGAGACGACTACGTCTGACAACACGCGCCACTACATCAACAGACGGCTCATGCTGATCGCCATCCACGGCATACCATACTGCAATCCAGCTCTTATAGGGAGACGACACGTAGCTGAGTGCACAATATTTGGACCGTATGGTTCGCCGTTGTTGGCGCAGTCGTGGTACGGTCACACATGTACCACGATGTATCATTCAGTACATGAGGACCAATGTGCAGTACAGTGTGTGATTTGGACGTACAACATCAGCGGACAGTTGACACAAGCCGTACCACAACGTAGGCTGTGCTTCGCCATGCGAATGCCAATGAACAACTGCGAAGGGCATTGAGCATGTACGTCCTACTGCCATCCGCATTACAGTGTATAGCTGCAAGGTGTTTCACATGAAGCGATACTCTGGGGACCGGGCAGTGCGAGTAGCAAACTATATTGCGGGGGTTGCAGTTAGGCAACACTACACTAATTTAACGCGTCGTATGACAATTACAGAGCAGGTTAAGGCCCAACGTGTGTTGGGTTAAGGCCCAACGTGTGTTGGGTTAAGGCCCAACGTGTGTTGGGTTAAGGCCCAACGTGTGTTGGGTTAAGGCCCAACGTGTGTTGGGTTAAGGCCCAACGTGTGTTGGGTTAAGGCCCAACGTGTGTTGGGTTAAGGCCCAACGTGTGTTGGGTTAAGGCCCAACGTGTGTTGGGTTAAGGCCCAACGTGTGTTGGGTTAAGGCCCAACGTGTGTTGGGTTAAGGCCCAACGTGTGTTGGGTTAAGGCCCAACGTGTGTTGGGTTAAGGCCCAACGTGTGTTGGGTTAAGGCCCAACGTGTGTTGGGTTAAGGCCCAACGTGTGTTGGGTTGAGGCCCAACGTGTGTTGGGTTGAGGCGCAACATAGGTTAGGTTGAGGCGCAACATAGGTTAGGTTGAGGCGCAACATGGGTTAGGTTAAGGCGCAACATGGGTTAGGTTAAGGCGCAACATGGGTTAGGTTAAGGCGCAACATGGGTTAGGTTAAGGCGCAACATGGGTTAGGTTAAGGCGCAACATGGGTTAGGTTAAGGCGCAACATGGGTTAGGTTAAGGCGCAACATGGGTTAGGTTAAGGCGCAACATGGGTTAGGTTAAGGCGCAACATGGGTTAGGTTAAGGCGCAACATGGGTTAGGTTAAGGCGCAACATGGGTTAGGTTAAGGCGCAACATAGGTTAGGTTAAGGCGCAACATGGGTTAGGTTAAGGCGCAACATAGGTTAGGTTAAGGCGCAACATAGGTTAGGTTAAGGCGCAACATAGGTTAGGTTAAGGCGCAACATAGGTTAGGTTAAGGCACAACACGGGTTAGGTTAAGGTACAACACGGGTTAGGTTAAGGTACAACACGGGTTAGGTTAAGGTACAACACGGGTTAGGTTAAGGTACAACACGGGTTAGGTTAAGGTACAACACGGGTTAGGTTAAGGTACAACACGGGTTAGGTTAAGGTACAACACGGGTTAGGTTAAGGTACAACACGGGTTAGGTTAAGGTACAACACGGGTTAGGTTAAGGTACAACACGGGTTAGGTTAAGGCACAACTCGGGTTAGGTTAAGGCACAATACGGGTTAGGTTAAGGCACAACACGGGTTAGGTTAAGGCACAACACGGGTTAGGTTAAGGCACAACACGGGTTAGGTTAAGGCACAATACGGGTTAGGTTAAGGCACAATACGGGTTAGGTTAAGGCACAATACGGGTTAGGTTAAGGCACAATACGGGTTAGGTTAAGGCACAATACGGGTTAGGTTAAGGCACAATACGGGTTAGGTTAAGGCACAATACGGGTTAGGTTAAGGCACAATACGGGTTAGGTTAAGGCACAATACGGGTTAGGTTAAGGCACAATACGGGTTAGGTTAAGGCACAATACGGGTTAGGTTAAGGCACAATACGGGTTAGGTTAAGGCACAATACGGGTTAGGTTAAGGCACAATACGGGTTAGGTTAAGGCACAATACGGGTTAGGTTAAGGCACAATACGGGTTAGGTTAAGGCACAATACGGGTTAGGTTAAGGCACAATACGGGTTAGGTTAAGGCACAATACGGGTTAGGTTAAGGTACACATTGTTGTAAGGAAAGGTGTTTTGGGGGGGGGGGGGGCGGTTTGTTGATTGTGATTATCGTAAGTAAATGACTGCGGCATCATCTGATTTGGCACGTCAGGGTGCACCTTTGGCTCATGACAGGCGGCGCTCTGATTCCATGCTTGTGGCAGACCTGTGTCTTTCATTCCTGCCATTGTTTTTGTGGTGTGACAGGAGGCAGTATTGTGATGTTGGGTGCACCCCTGTGTAGGACATGTGTGGGTGTTGGTGGCTTAGCTGAGCAATGGTGGTTGTCGGAAGGGTGGGATATTCTGTTTTCCGAGTGGACCTCCCGGTCTGGTTATGATAGTGTGGATTGTCTAA
>NW_025726203.1:2172500-2175000 GCF_021461395.2 Schistocerca americana | reverse complement strand
CCGTCCGCTATCACTGTCGTGCTGCCCTCGTAGCACCGCTCGACATACTCGACAAAGCAATCCGGCAGGCCATGCGCCTTCAGCACGGGCCGAAGGGCAGCATGATCTACCGAATCGAATGCCTTAGATACGTCGATCGATGCCACAAAGACAGAGCGGCAGGAGCGAACTGCGTCGGTGAGAGCAGTGTCCAAGATGAAGGTATTTTCCAACATCCCATCCCGAGGGATGAATGCCCGCTGACGTTCGTCCACAGCACATGCGCGCATCAGGCGTGACGCGAGAACCTTGTGAAAGGTCCGCGCCAACACCGAGCAGACCGTAATGGGGCGAAAGTCAGCGGGGGATGTTGGTGCAGCCGTTTTCGGGAGAAGGGACGTCCGCGCGCGAAGCAGGCGTTCCGGAAGGGCGCGGGCCAGAAGGAAGAGATTCATCACTTTCACCAGGACTTCGTGCGGCAGGCGCCGCAACTCCGCTGGGGTAAGGCCGTCCGGCCCGGCTGCTGATCCCCTGGGCGGCAACGCGGCGGCGACCTCCTCATGTGTGACCGGCCCCCATATGCACTCGAGAGCGACGGGCTCTGAGTGCGGGAGGAGGCGGTCACGAATGAAGCCCGCGGTGGAGATGGGCTTCTTGGTGAAGAGGTCCGCCCAGAAGTCCAGCAGACCAGGGATGGCAGGTGGCGGCTGGAGCAGGGTGCCATCCAAGAGGCCGCGCACGCAACGTGCACGCGACCGTCGGAAGGCATCCTGCGTTCTCGCGTACTCCCAGCGGCTCCGCTTGCGCTTCTGCGTCGGCGGCGCGGCAGGCGGCCGCTTCGATGGTTGGCGCGGCCGCTGTGTCCTGGTGATCGATCTCTCCCTTCTGGACCCGACCGACGCAAGGGCATCCGGGAGCATGCCCAGGATGACATCGGGCGGCGTGCCCCGCCCCAGACCTATGACACGATCCAGGGCAGAGAAACGCTGGGCGGAAGCGGGTAGCCCCGCCAGATGCTCCCAGATGGCGGCGTCAGTCGGCCCCTCCGGCGGCGGCCCGGTGGTGTCGGCCGCGAAGTCCTCGGCTGCGTCGACGGGCGGCGCAGCGGCCTCGCCCGCGTCAGGCAGCGGGCTCGCTGCTCCCCGGCGGGACGCCGGCTCTTCCCCCCGACCGATCTCAAGCGCCTCCATGAATTGGCGGACAAGCTGCTTGTGGGCAGCTTGCCGCCGTCGGCACTTGATTGCCTCAAGCGTTCGGTCGGGGAACATCCTGATGAGTTCTTGATTGACGAAGAAGAACCGGGCGTCCCTCTCAAGGAACAGTTCGGCCTCCGCCTTGGCGAGCGACAGGACTTCTTCCTCCGTCCACCTCGCGCGATGCCTCTCCGTGACGATCTCCGCGTTGGCGGCCGCAAGATGTTGGCGGCGGCGATGGACCCCGAGACCGTTCTTGGTTGTAAAGCTGCGGTGGCACTCACTACAGGTATACATAGCTGCAAAAGTTACAAGATTTTCGGCACGGCCGGTTGGCCGGCTAGGTGCTGGGGGAGTTGGGGTGGCACCTTCAGCGGAAGGGCCACCACTTATTCTCTGCTTACTGCCCCCAACTAAAAAAAGGGATAGTGCGAGGGGGGGCTGGTAACCCCCCCAAGCCCCTGGTGCGGTCTTCCACTCTGCGAAGTCAGCGGGCCCACGAGAAGGGGAGAAGACCGCAGGAGAGGAGAGGCTAAGAGGGCTAGGCCCATGTATTGCGCATCACTCTCCCTGTAACTATAACCCAAGGAAGGCACCTCGCAGCAGCAGCACGACTACATCAAGACCGCACTTCGAGAAGCCAAGTCCGGATGCAGCCACACCGCCGCCACTTGGCCACCTTAAGAGAGTCATAGTTACTCCCGCCGTTTACCCGCGCTTGCTTGAATTTCTTCACGTTGACATTCAGAGCACTGGGCAGAAATCACATTGCGTCAACACCCGCTAGGGCCATCGCAATGCTTTGTTTTAATTAGACAGTCGGATTCCCCCAGTCCGTGCCAGTTCTGAGTTGATCGTTGAATGGCGGCCGAAGAGAATCCGCGCACCCGCGCGCCCCCGGAGGAGCACGCTAAGGCGGACGCGGCCTCGCAGCAAGGAAGATCCGTGGGAGGCCAAGGCACGGGACCGAGCTCGGATCCTGCACGCAGGTTGAAGCACCGGGGCGCGAACGCCGCGCAGGCGCGCGCATCCTGCACCGCCGGCCAGCACGAGGCCAACCAACGGCGAGAGCAGACCACGCCCGCGCTAAACGCCCGCACTTACCGGCACCCCTACGGCACTCACCTCGCCCAGGCCCGGCACGTTAGCGCTGACCCACTTCCCGACCAAGCCCGACACGCCCCGATCCTCAGAGCCAATCCTTATCCCGAAGTTACGGATCCAATTTGCCGACTTCCCTTACCTACATTATTCTATCGACTAGAGGCTCTTCACCTTGGAGACCTGCTGCGGATATGGGTACGAACCGGCGCGACACCTCCACGTGG
>NW_025726203.1:2157500-2167500 GCF_021461395.2 Schistocerca americana | reverse complement strand
TCCCGATGGGCGTGCCCCTGACACTGGGCTGGCCAGGTTGTAAATCGCTGCAGGATTCTAAAATCTAAGTTTCTAATCTAATTCCTACTAACTAATTCTAAATCTATGTCATCTTCAGTGTATTTGTCAATTTCGGGTTTTTGTCCCCACCCCCCCCTAATCCCGCGCGTGGCGGATTCCAGACTAAGGGTCGGCCTATCCCCGCGCAGGCGGAATGGGAGTAGGGAGCAATGGTCATGATCGGTGCTATTTAATCTTGTCCCCTCATGTATTCCCTTAACACCTTCTGTGATACCTCGTTGGCAAGATTATTTATAATATGGAAGGTGTCTTCTTGTCTTATTAGGCTATAGGTGTCATGATTAGGTAGTTGGTCTCGTAATGTAGAGGCAACATCATTGAAGAGGGGGCACTCGTAAATCACATGATCGGGAGTGCCCTCCGGTTCACCACATTCACACGCAGGTGTGGCCCTTTTCCCAAACCGGCATAGGTATGCCGGGTAGGGTCCATGTCCAGTGAGAAAATGGATTAGCCCCCTGGTAGGTTCAAAGTGTTTCATTTTTAGCCGCTCCCTAATAGTTGGTATCAAGTCATGTGTCCTCCTCCCTGTTTCATCCGCATCCCAAAGTTCTTGCCATAATTGCACTCCTCTTTGCCGAATTTCTCCCTTGTCCCTTGCCCTAACACCTAAGATCTCCTCTATTTTTGTTATATTTTCCTTTTTGATCCAAAACCATGCAGCTTGCTCCCTAATTTTAATGTCCAGGGGGCAAAGCCCCATTAGGACTAGTAGTGCTCCCCCTGGTGTTGTTCTATAAGCACCTACCGATCTCAAAATCATGCTCCTTTGAACCCTTCTCACTGTCATGGCGGGCACCACCCTCGTGAGCCTGTGTGCCCAGATCCCCGAACCGTAACCCACTATCGATGTTAATATACTGTTGTGGTAGAGTTTTATCAGATGTGATGGAAGGTGAAATCTTCTGTGTCCTATTGATATGAGGTTATTCAGCGTTTGTAGTGCTTTCTGGGTTACGGTTTCAATGTGCTTTCCAAAGTTCCACTTCTCATCAATGATGATGCCCAGATATCGTGCGTCACGTCTCCGAAGAACCGGCGAGCGGTTGATTCGTACAGTTGGGTTGCGGATTAGTTGTCCCTTCAATAGTAAGTAGGTGGACTTGCTTGGTGACACCGTCATTTTGGTGTTTTGGCACCATAGTTGTAGCTTGTTTAAAGCACTCTCTATTTTAGGTTCGATGTCTTCGCGGCTACGGCCGCCGACCAGCAGGAGGAGGTCATCCGCGTAGGCTATCACCTCTAGCACTTCTTCACTTTGTTGTAGTGTGTCTAATAAGGGCTCCATGTGGATGTCCCAAAATAGGGGCCCTAACACGGAACCTTGAGGACATCCTTTAGTTATAACTTTTCCAATTCTCTTGCTAGAGGATGATAGCCAGACCTCCCGTTCCTCACAATAGCTCCTCAGACAACCATATAGCGGCCCTGGACACTCCTTCTCCCGCAGGCAGGAGAAGAGCGAAGGCCACCACAAGTTGTCGAAGGCGCCACTGATGTCAACCATAATGCCCACCACATACTTGTGTGGGGTAGAGCCACAGACCTCAGCAGCCAGGGCGATCGCATCAGATGTTGATCGCCCAGGCCTGAAGCCGAATTGTCTGTCGCTCACCCCACGCAGCATTCTATGTGCAGCCAGTCTGTCAGCAAGTAGCTTTTCTAATATTTTCCCTAGTATATTGATTAGACAGATTGGTCTATAGGATTTTACGTTTGTAGGATCTTTATCTGGTCCTTTCCGGATGATGACCACGTTTGCGGACTTCCACACCCTTGGAATTTTTTGCTGTATCAGACACTCATTATATAAGTGAGTGAGTGGTGCAGTTAGCTGGGGAGCTAGGAACTGCACCACCTCAGCTACAATGCCATCTGGCCCGGGAGCTTTGCCTCTTTTAAGTGATTTTATGTGGGCAGCCACCTCTTCCTCCGAGAAAGGGTAGACTGCCGTGTTGTTAGTGTATTCATTTAGATTGTCTCGTCTTAGTTGTTGTTGCTGTACAGATTCTCCATCCGCGCTATCGTCAGGCAGCAGGGACCGGAGGAGGACCTCAGCAGTTTCCTGCCAAGATTCCGTCATCCTGTCCCCATGCCTGACTGTTGTTAATTCCAGTGGAGAGCGGATCTTTTCTCGTACTAATTTATACGGTGTACCCCAGGGGTCCAATGCCAATTGGCTCTGGACGAAATTCTCCCAGCTTTGTATCCTAACAGCCTGGAGTTCTTTCTGAAAACGAAGTTTAGCTTCCCGATACTGCATCAGCCATCTCTGCCGCTCTGGCCAGACGACACTGCGCTGGTAATACCTTCTCAGCCTTCTAACAGACCGGCGCATGTTCTCTAATTCGGGCGACCATGGTGATGGAGAGGCTGCAATGGCCTTCCTCCTGGTCGGTACGGCAGCTTTCACCGCGCTAGTTATAGCGTTAGTCAGTTCTTCTGCTCGGTCGTTTACGTCAATGTCAAGGTCTACTTCACCCTCCGGCAAGGCAGGAATGACGCACTCCCTGGCTAGTCGTTCCCAATCAGCCCTTCTGTAATTAAACTGCATCTCCCACCCCGTGGCCCAGCAAGATCCCCTTCCGCCTACAATGAACGTAATTAAATTATGATCGCTTGTAGTGGCGTTTTCTTCCACTTTCCACTCTTGTATCGTATTAATTGCATTGGGGGTGGCTAAGGTTATATCAATATTCGTACCCGGTCCTCCTCCCGCCGCATAGGTTGGAGGATTACCAGGTTGATTGGCTATTACTAGCTGTGATGCCATAATAAAGTCCTCTACTTTCTCTCCATTGGTGTCCCTTGTCCCGCTGTGCCACAGGGGGGATTTTGCATTTATGTCAGCCGTAATTATCATCCTTCGTCCCCGCAACGCCGTGGTTACCGTTGTCAGATGGTCGAGATGCGTTTCAATGTTATCTCCGTACTGAAAGTACATGTTGATCAATACGATCGATTCCCGGGGAGATAGCAGCTCCACGACGTTGCAGTGACTATTGGTGTACTGTGATAAGGTGGTCACTTTCAGGGCTTTGTTTGTAATAATTATTGTCGCTTTTGGATTGTCACCTTGGCTGATTACCTGCCACGTGGCGGCTGTAAATGTAATCTTTCCGTCCAGGGAGTACGGCTCCTGTAGACAGAGCACATCTAGCCTCCTCTCCTCCACTTCCCTTCGCAGCTCCTGCATTACAAGTCGACTGTTGTGTGTGTTAAGTTGGCCAATAGTGATTTTCGTCATCTATGGAAAGTATGTATGTATGTGATCGTCCGGCCAAGTCTTATTCCAGTCATATGTGATTCGTCCATTAGCCAAAACTGACTGTTCGTAAATGTCGTTTAAGTCAAACTTTTCTCCACGTCTCTCGAAAACTTTCTTTAGTAAGTCTCGCAGGGCTCCGAAGTCAGTGGGGAGATTCACTGACTTAAGCTGTATTCTATCTACAGCCTCCATTACCGAGAAGGTGACTCTTCTTCCATATTCGTGCCCTACACGGACCACATGTCGTAAGGCAGTGGTCAAGGTAGCCGGCTGCTCCAATCTCGCCAATTGCATGGTGAACTCTAAGTTAGGATAGATCCGAACCGGATCTACTGGTGGTAGTCTAACCACTGGGGTTTCTATAGAGCTTGTTATTGTGCTCTCTTGCACAGGCTTTTCTATTTTCTGATTACTGTCGTTTGCTGAGACCTCAGGCCCAGGATGCCTTTGCCGGTGCAGATGTTTAATCGGCTTCACTTCCCTGCTAAGAGAGGAGGGAGTAGCCATGGGAATAGTTTCTGTCTGAAAACATTTATCTATTTTTGGTGGATCTGTTTGGATGTTTTTATCAGCTGTTTCAGGTGGATCTGTTTGGATGCTTTTATCGACTGTTTCAGGTATTGGGTCCCTTAAGAAAGATTTTATAAATTCTTTGAATCTACTTGCCCTAATGGCGTCCCTCCTCCTTTTGCTAGGGGATTTCCTCTTTGGCATCCTGTTCTGTTTAACGTACTCAGCCATAATCTGTTCTAGATATAAGTCTTTGCTCTAACATGCGATATGTAGGGCAATTTCGTCCTGAGGCTCCGCAGCTTTTCTTCCCTCGTCTTTTGCAAGGAATGCATACGCTTGCAGCTTTGCATTCTTTACGTGTGTGACCATCTTCACCGCACCTGGAGCAGGCCGACCCCCTGGTACAATGCCTTAGAATATGGTCCAGGTCTCCACAATTGTGGCAACGAGGTACCACTAGGTAGTCCCTAATATTAATGGCATGGAAGCCAATGTATAGTCTGCCCATTATCATAATTTGCTTCCACATTGGTGCTGTTACCTCTGCGACGTGATGGACAACATCACGATCACGAGGTCCCGTTTTAAATCTTAACTTGAAAGAGTCTTTAAATTCGTTTTCAGCCATTTGATCAAAATTCTGGTCTTTTATGCTTTTGTACAATTCTTCATTCGTCATTGTTGAAGGTACATCGTATAATATGACTAGTGGGTTTCTTTTTCTCGGTGGTTCACACTTGACCACCGAGTTCAGTTTGGGATTCTTTAACAATTTCTCCTTGTCTTCCTCTGTAGCTACCTCCACTATTACCGAATTCCTACTGGGTTTTACCTTATTTATTCTGATTTTGTCTTTCGCCAGGTCAATACTTTTAGTCAACAGTTCTTGTATCTTTTTAACACTAGTGTCCTGTCCCGGTAACGTTCTTAGAAAGACCGCCGTGTCTGACCGCTTGGTCACCTTGGCGATCGTTTCTTTCGTGGTTGGCTTTGGCGGCGCTTGCGCGACCACCCCAGCCCAAGTCTTTGTTGGTTGCTTTCTCAAACGGTCGTTTTCTTTTTCCAACTCTTCTACGCGGCCTTCGAGCTTGGCGTGGGCTATGGCCCAAGCAGCCAGCTCATTCTTAATAATGGACAATGCCGCCTGACTTATCTTGCCGTTTTTGATATTCTGCTCCAAGAGCAGCGTGATACGTGCATGTCTTTGCGTCACTGTTTCGTCTTCTGCTAGTCCCGTCTCATCTTGAGGAGAGGGATCAAGCATCACAGATGCTCGCTTGAGCGCACTCGATTCACTCGTCTCAGGTGTAGCCATATTGATTAACGAGTGAAAATAAGGTGGGAGCCCGTCTCTTGCCCCGGACCGGCTCCTCTGGCATGGGGGGGGACTGTTGCAGCTCGCCCACCGACCTCGCCCCTAGGTCAAGGGCACTCCAGAGCTGCAGGGTTCAACGCGCCGTTGCCAGCGCACTGGTCCCCGTCGAAGGCCTCGTCGTCGACGATTTCACTCGACGCTCCTCGGCAAGTGCACCCCGCACTCCGGAGAGGCGGATGCACCCCTCGCCCTTCGCCGCCTACTAGCCCGAGTTTCCACCTGAAGGCCGAGGACCCACTCCTACTCAGGTGGTGGGTCGGTCCCCCAGTCGTTCGGCGGTCTGGGCCCATCTAACCTAGCCCAGGCGATGTCACCACCTCCTGGGTTTGGCAGAACACGCCCCGGTTACCCAGGGGCGCGGCGAAGCACCCTTGCCGACTCGCGCCGCGATCCCACGCCGACAAACGAGGTCGCCGGCATGCAGAGCACCTGCTGGTCTGTGCCCTGCGAACAGAAAGGGACTGGTGTTCGGTCCCTCGACACAGCTCCCCCTGTGCCACGCACCCTTCGCTTTCGCATCGGGTTGGGTCGCAGCTCTCCCTTTTGACGCAAGGCAGAATGCCGAGCTTGACGTCTGGCACCACGGGAAGGCGGAAAGAGCCACTTGGGAAGGAGAGGCTGTAAGAGACGCTTCACTTCCCCGAGTGAGGACTGCCGCGGCACGCCCGACTGGAAAGCGATACGCCCCAGTGCGAGCCTCCGTGCCTTACGGCGCGCCGGCAACGGGCGGGCCCGCGCCGAAACGCGCCGTCAAGCGACTGACCTCACGCCAGACTCGGGACTCTGTTTGCATGTATTAGCTCTAGAATTACCACAGTTATCCAAGTAACGTGGGTACGATCTAAGGAACCATAACTGATTTAATGAGCCATTCGCGGTTTCACCTTAATGCGGCTTGTACTGAGACATGCATGGCTTAATCTTTGAGACAAGCATATGACTACTGGCAGGATCAACCAGGGAGCTGCGTCAACTAGAGCTGAGCAGCCGGCCGCCCGGGAGTGTGTCCCGGGGGCCCGCGCGAACACGCAAGCGTCCGCTCAATTATTCTGCAAACAGGAGGAGGCTGAGCTCCCCTGCACAATACACCTCGAAACCCTCTCAGGTCCCGGCGGCGCGCAGCGCCGTCCTAAGTACTTGGTCGGGTTCGAGAGTGGCGCAATCGCCCGGAGTTTGGCGAGTAGACGCTTTAGGTGCGACCACCCGTGCTCCCAACTGAGCTTGCCGCTGCCGACAGAGGCCCGGGAGCGTGCTGTCGTGGCATTGCCGGCGGGAGACAACACGCGCCACCTACGGTGGCCGGCAGCTCCAACGCCAGCGCCACAGAAGGACAAAAGCCCCACTTGGGTGCCGAAGCGAACTCTCCCAGCACAGCGCACGCGCCAACACGTCCGCACAGCTGCGATACAATCCACCTGCGAGAACCGCAGAGGCGACCGAGCAGCAGACGGCGTCGCGGCGCCGAGCGCCGGGCGGCGGCGCATCCTCAGCGCACACAGTCCTCAATCGGACCAGCACACTGCAGATGTCCACCGCGCTTCGCACCGGGCCCGCGAGGACCTACTTTGGCCGCACGGCGCCGCGTGCAGGGTGCGCCGGCGCGCAGCTGCGCCGCCTGCCGCCTCCGTCGGCCGGCGCGCCTGCCACTGGCCGCCCCCACCAGCCGGCTGTAGCGCGTGCGCCCACGCACCGCGCGGCCAGCACGCCGGGAGGCCCCCCCTCACCGGCCGGGGACGGTCCCACCCAGCCACCGCCGCGTATCGCTTCACACCCACATGCCATTCACGTTCGTGGGCATGGTGGGTATCGCTGAAACAACCGGTTGGTAGCTCAACCGATCGTCGCCATCACTGATTCACCTCTAGCGAGAACAACCGCACCACAACGGTTTACCAGTTGTTCATTTGCGTAACGTCACCAGCAAACGTAGACGTCCATCGCCATTTGCAAATTCAACGATTGTTGCATGCCTGTGTCAGGTGTCACGACACACTATGTCTGCCCACATACACGCAACAACATGTGCACGCTTCGCGAACACGTGGAAGGTGGCCCCCGTACGTATGCGATGTCCATTGCGCGAACGACTGTCAACCGGCCTCTGTCGCATGTCGCAGATGTGGAACGCAGTGCACCATGCTATCACGGTGTGTGAGAGGAGACGACTACGTCTGACAACACGCGCCACTACATCAACAGACGGCTCATGCTGATCGCCATCCACGGCATACCATACTGCAATCCAGCTCTTATAGGGAGACGACACGTAGCTGAGTGCACAATATTTGGACCGTATGGTTCGCCGTTGTTGGCGCAGTCGTGGTACGGTCACACATGTACCACGATGTATCATTCAGTACATGAGGACCAATGTGCAGTACAGTGTGTGATTTGGACGTACAACATCAGCGGACAGTTGACACAAGCCGTACCACAACGTAGGCTGTGCTTCGCCATGCGAATGCCAATGAACAACTGCGAAGGGCATTGAGCATGTACGTCCTACTGCCATCCGCATTACAGTGTATAGCTGCAAGGTGTTTCACATGAAGCGATACTCTGGGGACCGGGCAGTGCGAGTAGCAAACTATATTGCGGGGGTTGCAGTTAGGCAACACTACACTAATTTAACGCGTCGTATGACAATTACAGAGCAGGTTAAGGCCCAACGTGTGTTGGGTTAAGGCCCAACGTGTGTTGGGTTAAGGCCCAACGTGTGTTGGGTTAAGGCCCAACGTGTGTTGGGTTAAGGCCCAACGTGTGTTGGGTTAAGGCCCAACGTGTGTTGGGTTAAGGCCCAACGTGTGTTGGGTTAAGGCCCAACGTGTGTTGGGTTAAGGCCCAACGTGTGTTGGGTTAAGGCCCAACGTGTGTTGGGTTAAGGCCCAACGTGTGTTGGGTTAAGGCCCAACGTGTGTTGGGTTAAGGCCCAACGTGTGTTGGGTTAAGGCCCAACGTGTGTTGGGTTAAGGCCCAACGTGTGTTGGGTTAAGGCCCAACGTGTGTTGGGTTGAGGCCCAACGTGTGTTGGGTTGAGGCGCAACATAGGTTAGGTTGAGGCGCAACATGGGTTAGGTTAAGGCGCAACATGGGTTAGGTTAAGGCGCAACATGGGTTAGGTTAAGGCGCAACATGGGTTAGGTTAAGGCGCAACATGGGTTAGGTTAAGGCGCAACATGGGTTAGGTTAAGGCGCAACATGGGTTAGGTTAAGGCGCAACATGGGTTAGGTTAAGGCGCAACATGGGTTAGGTTAAGGCGCAACATGGGTTAGGTTAAGGCGCAACATGGGTTAGGTTAAGGCGCAACATGGGTTAGGTTAAGGCGCAACATGGGTTAGGTTAAGGCGCAACATGGGTTAGGTTAAGGCGCAACATGGGTTAGGTTAAGGCGCAACATAGGTTAGGTTAAGGCGCAACATGGGTTAGGTTAAGGCGCAACATAGGTTAGGTTAAGGCGCAACATAGGTTAGGTTAAGGCGCAACATAGGTTAGGTTAAGGCGCAACATAGGTTAGGTTAAGGCACAACACGGGTTAGGTTAAGGTACAACACGGGTTAGGTTAAGGTACAACACGGGTTAGGTTAAGGTACAACACGGGTTAGGTTAAGGTACAACACGGGTTAGGTTAAGGTACAACACGGGTTAGGTTAAGGTACAACACGGGTTAGGTTAAGGTACAACACGGGTTAGGTTAAGGTACAACACGGGTTAGGTTAAGGCACAACACGGGTTAGGTTAAGGCACAACACGGGTTAGGTTAAGGCACAACACGGGTTAGGTTAAGGCACAACACGGGTTAGGTTAAGGCACAACACGGGTTAGGTTAAGGCACAATACGGGTTAGGTTAAGGCACAATACGGGTTAGGTTAAGGCACAATACGGGTTAGGTTAAGGCACAATACGGGTTAGGTTAAGGCACAATACGGGTTAGGTTAAGGCACAATACGGGTTAGGTTAAGGCACAATACGGGTTAGGTTAAGGCACAATACGGGTTAGGTTAAGGCACAATACGGGTTAGGTTAAGGCACAATACGGGTTAGGTTAAGGTACACATTGTTGTAAGGAAAGGTGTTTTGGGGGGGGGGGGCCGGTTTGTTGATTGTGATTATCGTAAGTAAATGACTGCGGCATCATCTGATTTGGCACGTCAGGGTGCACCTTTGGCTCATGACAGGCGGCGCTCTGATTCCATGCTTGTGGCAGACCTGTGTCTTTCATTCCTGCCATTGTTTTTGTGGTGTGACAGGAGGCAGTATTGTGATGTTGGGTGCACCCCTGTGTAGGACATGTGTGGGTGTTGGTGGCTTAGCTGAGCAATGGTGGTTGTCGGAAGGGTGGGATATTCTGTTTTCCGAGTGGACCTCCCGGTCTGGTTATGATAGTGTGGATTGTCTAATGTGGCAGAGAGGATGCACTGGGTGTTGTTCCATGCTGGTGCTTACATATTGTCTGTGTGCCTGTTACAGGCAGAGAGTAGTGCGTGATAAGAGTGTCTGGCTGACGTGTGATTGTGAGCAGAGTCTTTCAGCATGTATACGGACAGTTGTATACATTATCTGTATTCTGATGGCTCTATCTATTACTAATCAGCGCCGTGTATACGTTTAATCCGGTTCCAGTCGAAACTATTGTATCTCTGTACATTAGTGACACGGCGAGCCCGCTATGTAGTTACTCGTCTCGGCAGCTTCCACCGGTGTATGGCAAATGATTATAAGGAATCAGTCTAGTCGTCAATACCGATAGTGTGACGTCACATG
>NW_025726203.1:2145000-2147500 GCF_021461395.2 Schistocerca americana | reverse complement strand
GGGGCCTCGGATGAGTCCCGTATCGTTATTTTTCGTCACTACCTCCCCGTGCCGGGAGTGGGTAATTTGCGCGCCTGCTGCCTTCCTTGGATGTGGTAGCCGTTTCTCAGGCTCCCTCTCCGGAATCGAACCCTGATTCCCCGTTACCCGTTACAACCATGGTAGGCGCAGAACCTACCATCGACAGTTGATAAGGCAGACATTTGAAAGATGCGTCGCCGGTACGAGGACCGTGCGATCAGCCCAAAGTTATTCAGAGTCACCAAGGCAAACGGACCGGACGAGCCGACCGATTGGTTTTGATCTAATAAAAGCGTCCCTTCCATCTCTGGTCGGGACTCTGTTTGCATGTATTAGCTCTAGAATTACCACAGTTATCCAAGTAACGTGGGTACGATCTAAGGAACCATAACTGATTTAATGAGCCATTCGCGGTTTCACCTTAATGCGGCTTGTACTGAGACATGCATGGCTTAATCTTTGAGACAAGCATATGACTACTGGCAGGATCAACCAGGGAGCTGCGTCAACTAGAGCTGAGCAGCCGGCCGCCCGGGAGTGTGTCCCGGGGGCCCGCGCGAACACGCAAGCGTCCGCTCAATTATTCTGCAAACAGGAGGAGGCTGAGCTCCCCTGCACAATACACCTCGAAACCCTCTCAGGTCCCGGCGGCGCGCAGCGCCGTCCTAAGTACTTGGTCGGGTTCGAGAGTGGCGCAATCGCCCGGAGTTTGGCGAGTAGACGCTTTAGGTGCGACCACCCGTGCTCCCAACTGAGCTTGCCGCTGCCGACAGAGGCCCGGGAGCGTGCTGTCGTGGCATTGCCGGCGGGAGACAACACGCGCCACCTACGGTGGCCGGCAGCTCCAACGCCAGCGCCACAGAAGGACAAAAGCCCCACTTGGGTGCCGAAGCGAACTCTCCCAGCACAGCGCACGCGCCAACACGTCCGCACAGCTGCGATACAATCCACCTGCGAGAACCGCAGAGGCGACCGAGCAGCAGACGGCGTCGCGGCGCCGAGCGCCGGGCGGCGGCGCATCCTCAGCGCACACAGTCCTCAATCGGACCAGCACACTGCAGATGTCCACCGCGCTTCGCACCGGGCCCGCGAGGACCTACTTTGGCCGCACGGCGCCGCGTGCAGGGTGCGCCGGCGCGCAGCTGCGCCGCCTGCCGCCTCCGTCGGCCGGCGCGCCTGCCACTGGCCGCCCCCACCAGCCGGCTGTAGCGCGTGCGCCCACGCACCGCGCGGCCAGCACGCCGGGAGGCCCCCCCTCACCGGCCGGGGACGGTCCCACCCAGCCACCGCCGCGTATCGCTTCACACCCACATGCCATTCACGTTCGTGGGCATGGTGGGTATCGCTGAAACAACCGGTTGGTAGCTCAACCGATCGTCGCCATCACTGATTCACCTCTAGCGAGAACAACCGCACCACAACGGTTTACCAGTTGTTCATTTGCGTAACGTCACCAGCAAACGTAGACGTCCATCGCCATTTGCAAATTCAACGATTGTTGCATGCCTGTGTCAGGTGTCACGACACACTATGTCTGCCCACATACACGCAACAACATGTGCACGCTTCGCGAACACGTGGAAGGTGGCCCCCGTACGTATGCGATGTCCATTGCGCGAACGACTGTCAACCGGCCTCTGTCGCATGTCGCAGATGTGGAACGCAGTGCACCATGCTATCACGGTGTGTGAGAGGAGACGACTACGTCTGACAACACGCGCCACTACATCAACAGACGGCTCATGCTGATCGCCATCCACGGCATACCATACTGCAATCCAGCTCTTATAGGGAGACGACACGTAGCTGAGTGCACAATATTTGGACCGTATGGTTCGCCGTTGTTGGCGCAGTCGTGGTACGGTCACACATGTACCACGATGTATCATTCAGTACATGAGGACCAATGTGCAGTACAGTGTGTGATTTGGACGTACAACATCAGCGGACAGTTGACACAAGCCGTACCACAACGTAGGCTGTGCTTCGCCATGCGAATGCCAATGAACAACTGCGAAGGGCATTGAGCATGTACGTCCTACTGCCATCCGCATTACAGTGTATAGCTGCAAGGTGTTTCACATGAAGCGATACTCTGGGGACCGGGCAGTGCGAGTAGCAAACTATATTGCGGGGGTTGCAGTTAGGCAACACTACACTAATTTAACGCGTCGTATGACAATTACAGAGCAGGTTAAGGCCCAACGTGTGTTGGGTTAAGGCCCAACGTGTGTTGGGTTAAGGCCCAACGTGTGTTGGGTTAAGGCCCAACGTGTGTTGGGTTGAGGCGCAACATAGGTTAGGTTGAGGCGCAACATAGGTTAGGTTGAGGCGCAACATGGGTTAGGTTGAGGCGCAACATGGGTTAGGTTAAGGCGCAACATGGGTTAGGTTAAGGCGCAACATGGGTTAGGTTAAGGCGCAACATGGGTTAGGTTAAGGCGCAACATGGGTTAGGTTAAGGCGCAACATGGGTTAG
>NW_025726203.1:2135000-2140000 GCF_021461395.2 Schistocerca americana | reverse complement strand
GACTACCTGGGCGTCGATGACGCGGGCGATGCCGTCTTTAACCGCCACCACGTCAGGCTTGCGGATTCCCTCAGGTGTGCGGAGGTGGGGCTCCACAGAGACGTTGAAGCCCCTCTGCGCGAGTCCACGGGCGACATAGCGCACGATCGCGTCATGCCGCTTAACCCGGGACCCGTGCGTCCTGAAGCAAGCCTGTAACACGTGGTTGGCGGTCTCTACGGCCTGGCAGCCCGCGCGGCATCTGGTGTCCGCTTCCCGCCCGCGACTGCGCCGTGCCTTCGTGGGGAAGGCGTTGATGCGGGCGCGGAGAGCGTCGATGAAGTTACGCCCAGATAGCAGGCGACTGGTGTCAGCGACCCACTGGTGTTGCCCCTTGACGGCGGCGGAAGATGACAGCGCCGCACCGTCAAAGGCAACGTGCAGGCGCGCGGCCCACATCTCTCCAACCTGCGTCGACGATTTGAGGAGGTGGCCCTCCCACATAAGATGCCGCTCCAGCGCCTCAATCTCACGCTGCACCTCGTCCCGGCCTGCACCGTCGGCGGCTGGCCCAATCCTCTTCAGCGCCAGGAGACGGGACCGGCGAAGTGTTGGCCCCATCCATCGGCATGATGGGATGCCGAGGCCACCCTGGGCTACAGGAGCGTGGAAGTAGCCCAGGGGAGTGTCCGCCGGAAGGCGGAACCATCTCCTGACGGCGGCACGGATGGTCACATCTGCCGCTTTCAACGCACCCACTCGGGTGCGGCTGAGGGCCAGCCCATGGTACAGGCCAGGCAGAAGTACGGTGGTGAGGGCGTGGAGGCGCTGTTGCGGCTTGAGCGGAGCTCGGGAGATGACGTCCAGCTGCTCCACCAGGTGGCGTCGTGGGTTGAAAACGCAGCGACCAGCGGTGGAGAATTGCAGTCCTAGGTACCGGAAGGTTTCACCCACACGTAGGGCGGGCACGGTGGCGTTGCCCGCTTTGAAGGTAACGTCGGCGTCGACCTTCACCTTCTTGTCGCGCCCAGACGCGACTAAGGCGAGGGTGAAACACTTCCGGGCGTTGATCTGCAGCCCCAGATGGGCGAGGGCTGCGACGGCTGCGTCGATGAGGGACTGCAATCCCCTCGCGGTCGATGCAAAAAGCAGGACGTCATCTGCGAAGGCCGCAGCGTTAACTCTGCGACCAAGGATCCGAGCTCCGATGTGGGAGGGAAGTTGACTCAAAACATAGTCCACCGCAAAATTGAAAAGGAGGGGGGAGAGGGGGTCACCCTGACGCACACCCCTAGCCGGCTGCAGGGGCACGCCCACGTCGGCGCCGCCCGCTATCACCGTCGTGCTACCCTCGTAACACCTTTCGACGTACTCAATAAAGCAATCCGGCAGGCCATGAGCCCTCAGCACGGGGCGGAGGGCGGCATGGTCCACCGAATCGAACGCTTTAGAGACGTCGATCGATGCCACAAAAACAGAGCGACAGGAGCGGACTGCGTCGGTGAGAGCAGTGTCCAAGATGAAGGTGTTTTCCAACATCCCATCCCGGGGGATGAATGCCCGCTGACGTTCGTCCACAGCACATGCACGCATCAGGCGTGACGCGAGAACCTTGTGAAAGGTCCGCGCCAACACCGAGCAGACCGTAATGGGGCGAAAGTCAGCGGGGGATGTTGGTGCAGCCGTTTTGGGGAGAAGTGACGTCCGGGCGCGAAGCAGACGCTCGGGGAGGGCGCGGGCCAGGAGGAAGAGGTTCAAGAGTTTCACCAGGACTTCATGCGGCAGGCGCCGCAGCTCCGCTGGAGTCAGGCCGTCCGGCCCGGCTGCCGATCCCCTGGGCGGCAAGGCAGCAGCGACCTCCTCACGTGTGACCGGCCCCCATAGGCACTCAGGAGCGACAGGCTCCGAGTGCGGGAGAAGGCGGTCACGGATGAAGCCGGCGGTGGAGATCGGCTTCTTCGTGAAGAGGTCCGCCCAGAAGTCCAGCAGACCGGGGATGTCGGGTGGCGGCTGCAGCAGGGTGCCGTCCAGCAAGCCGCGCACGCAACGCGCACGCGACCTACGGAAGGCGTCCTGTGTCCGCGCGTATTCCCAGCGGCGCCGCTTGCGCTTCTGCAGCGGCGGGGCGGCAGGCGGCCGCTTGGATGGTTGGCGCGGCCGCTGTGTCCTGGTGATCGACCTCTCCCCCCTGGACCCGACCGACGCAAGGGCATCCGGGAGCATGCCCAGGATGACATCGGGCGGCGTGCCCCGCCCCAGACCAATGACTCGATCCAGGGCAGAGAAACGCTGGGCGGAAGCAGGTAGCCCCGCCAGATGCTCCCAGATGGCGGCGTCAGTCGGCCCCTCCGGCGGCGGCCCGGTGGTGTCGGCCGCGAAGTCCTCGGCTGCGTCGACGGGCGGCGCAGCGGCCTCGCCCGCGTCAGGCAGCGAGCTCGCTGCTCCACGGCGGGACGCCGGCTCTTCGCCCCGACCGATCTCAAGTGCCTCCATGAATTGGCGGACAAGCTGCTTGTGGGCAGCTTGCCGCCGTCGGCACTTGATTGCCTCAAGCGTTCGGTCGGGGAACATCCTGGTAAGTTCTTGATTTACAAAGAAGAACCGGGCGTCCCTCTCGAGGAACAGTTCGGCCTCTGCCTTGGCGAGCGACAGGACTTCTTCCTCCGTCCACCTCGCGCGATGCCTCTCCGTCACGATCTCAGCGTTGGCGGCCGCAGGGTGTTGGCGGCGGCGATGGACCCCGAGACCGTTCTTCGTGGTAAAAGTGCGGTGGCACTCACTGCAAGCAAAGGGAGCTACACAAACTATCGCATTTTCGTTACGGCCGGTTGGCCGGATAGGTGCTGGGGTAGCTGGGGTGGCACCTTCAGCGGAAGGGCCACCATCTCTTGTTTCTTGTCGGCTGCCCCCAACTATAAAGGGATAATGCGAGGGGGGGCTGGTAACCCCCCCAAGCCCCTGGTGCGGTCTTCCACTCTGCGAAAATCAGCGGGCCCACGAGAAGGGGAGAAGACCGCAGGAGAGGAGAGGCTAAGAGGGCTAGGCCCATGTATTGCGCATCACTCTCCCTGTAACTATAACCCAAGGAAGGCACCTCGCAGCAGCAGCACGACTACATCAAGACCGCACTTCGAAAAGCCAAGTCCGGATGCAGCCACACCGCCGCCACTTGGCCACCTTAAGAGAGTCATAGTTACTCCCGCCGTTTACCCGCGCTTGCTTGAATTTCTTCACGTTGACATTCAGAGCACTGGGCAGAAATCACATTGCGTCAACACCCGCTAGGGCCATCGCAATGCTTTGTTTTAATTAGACAGTCGGATTCCCCCAGTCCGTGCCAGTTCTGAGTTGATCGTTGAATGGCGGCCGAAGAGAATCCGCGCACCCGCGCGCCCCCGGAGGAGCACGCTAAGGCGGACGCGGCCTCGCAGCAAGGAAGATCCGTGGGAGGCCAAGGCACGGGACCGAGCTCGGATCCTGCACGCAGGTTGAAGCACCGGGGCGCGAACGCCGCGCAGGCGCGCGCATCCTGCACCGCCGGCCAGCACGAGGCCAACCAACGGCGAGAGCAGACCACGCCCGCGCTAAACGCCCGCACTTACCGGCACCCCTACGGCACTCACCTCGCCCAGGCCCGGCACGTTAGCGCTGACCCACTTCCCGACCAAGCCCGACACGCCCCGATCCTCAGAGCCAATCCTTATCCCGAAGTTACGGATCCAATTTGCCGACTTCCCTTACCTACATTATTCTATCGACTAGAGGCTCTTCACCTTGGAGACCTGCTGCGGATATGGGTACGAACCGGCGCGACACCTCCACGTGGCCCTCTCCCGGATTTTCAAGGTCCGAGGGGAAGATCGGGACACCGCCGCAACTGCGGTGCTCTTCGCGTTCCAAACCCTATCTCCCTGCTAGAGGATTCCAGGGAACTCGAACGCTCATGCAGAAAAGAAAACTCTTCCCCGATCTCCCGACGGCGTCTCCGGGTCCTTTTGGGTTACCCCGACGAGCATCTCTAAAAGAGGGGCCCGACTTGTATCGGTTCCGCTGCCGGGTTCCGGAATAGGAACCGGATTCCCTTTCGCCCAACGGGGGCCAGCACAACGTGCATCATGCTATGACGGCCCCCATCAACATCGGATTTCTCCTAGGGCTTAGGATCGACTGACTCGTGTGCAACGGCTGTTCACACGAAACCCTTCTCCGCGTCAGCCCTCCAGGGCCTCGCTGGAGTATTTGCTACTACCACCAAGATCTGCACCGACGGCGGCTCCAGGCAGGCTCACGCCCAGACCCTTCTGCGCCCACCGCCGCGACCCTCCTACTCGTCAGGGCTTCGCGGCCGGCCGCAAGGACCGGCCATGACTGCCAGACTGACGGCCGAGTATAGGCACGACGCTTCAGCGCCATCCATTTTCAGGGCTAGTTGCTTCGGCAGGTGAGTTGTTACACACTCCTTAGCGGATTCCGACTTCCATGGCCACCGTCCTGCTGTCTTAAGCAACCAACGCCTTTCATGGTTTCCCATGAGCGTCGATTCGGGCGCCTTAACTCGGCGTTTGGTTCATCCCACAGCGCCAGTTCTGCTTACCAAAAGTGGCCCACTTGGCACTCCGATCCGAGTCGTTTGCTCGCGGCTTCAGCATATCAAGCAAGCCGGAGATCTCACCCATTTAAAGTTTGAGAATAGGTTGAGGTCGTTTCGGCCCCAAGGCCTCTAATCATTCGCTTTACCGGATGAGACTCGTACGAGCACCAGCTATCCTGAGGGAAACTTCGGAGGGAACCAGCTACTAGATGGTTCGATTAGTCTTTCGCCCCTATACCCAGCTCCGACGATCGATTTGCACGTCAGAATCGCTACGGACCTCCATCAGGGTTTCCCCTGACTTCGTCCTGGCCAGGCATAGTTCACCATCTTTCGGGTCCCAACGTGTACGCTCTAGGTGCGCCTCACCTCGCAATGAGGACGAGACGCCCCGGGAGTGCGGAGGCCGCCGCCCCGTGAAGGGCGGGGA
>NW_025726203.1:2127500-2132500 GCF_021461395.2 Schistocerca americana | reverse complement strand
GATCGCTGGCTGGCATCGTTTATGGTTAGAACTAGGGCGGTATCTGATCGCCTTCGAACCTCTAACTTTCGTTCTTGATTAATGAAAACATACTTGGCAAATGCTTTCGCTTCTGTTCGTCTTGCGACGATCCAAGAATTTCACCTCTAACGTCGCAATACGAATGCCCCCGCCTGTCCCTATTAATCATTACCTCGGGTTCCGAAAACCAACAAAATAGAACCGAGGTCCTATTCCATTATTCCATGCACACAGTATTCAGGCGGGCTTGCCTGCTTTAAGCACTCTAATTTGTTCAAAGTAAACGTGCCGGCCCACCGAGACACTCACTCAAGAGCACCCTGGTAGGATTGCAACGGGGTCCGCCTCGGGACGCACGAGCACGCACGAGGCGCGTCGCACGCCTTCAGCTCGCCCCACCGGCAGGACGTCCCACGATACATGCCAGTTAAACACCGACGGGCGGTGAACCAACAGCGTGGGACACAAATCCAACTACGAGCTTTTTAACCGCAACAACTTTAATATACGCTATTGGAGCTGGAATTACCGCGGCTGCTGGCACCAGACTTGCCCTCCAATAGATACTCGTTAAAGGATTTAAAGTGTACTCATTCCGATTACGGGGCCTCGGATGAGTCCCGTATCGTTATTTTTCGTCACTACCTCCCCGTGCCGGGAGTGGGTAATTTGCGCGCCTGCTGCCTTCCTTGGATGTGGTAGCCGTTTCTCAGGCTCCCTCTCCGGAATCGAACCCTGATTCCCCGTTACCCGTTACAACCATGGTAGGCGCAGAACCTACCATCGACAGTTGATAAGGCAGACATTTGAAAGATGCGTCGCCGGTACGAGGACCGTGCGATCAGCCCAAAGTTATTCAGAGTCACCAAGGCAAACGGACCGGACGAGCCGACCGATTGGTTTTGATCTAATAAAAGCGTCCCTTCCATCTCTGGTCGGGACTCTGTTTGCATGTATTAGCTCTAGAATTACCACAGTTATCCAAGTAACGTGGGTACGATCTAAGGAACCATAACTGATTTAATGAGCCATTCGCGGTTTCACCTTAATGCGGCTTGTACTGAGACATGCATGGCTTAATCTTTGAGACAAGCATATGACTACTGGCAGGATCAACCAGGGAGCTGCGTCAACTAGAGCTGAGCAGCCGGCCGCCCGGGAGTGTGTCCCGGGGGCCCGCGCGAACACGCAAGCGTCCGCTCAATTATTCTGCAAACAGGAGGAGGCTGAGCTCCCCTGCACAATACACCTCGAAACCCTCTCAGGTCCCGGCGGCGCGCAGCGCCGTCCTAAGTACTTGGTCGGGTTCGAGAGTGGCGCAATCGCCCGGAGTTTGGCGAGTAGACGCTTTAGGTGCGACCACCCGTGCTCCCAACTGAGCTTGCCGCTGCCGACAGAGGCCCGGGAGCGTGCTGTCGTGGCATTGCCGGCGGGAGACAACACGCGCCACCTACGGTGGCCGGCAGCTCCAACGCCAGCGCCACAGAAGGACAAAAGCCCCACTTGGGTGCCGAAGCGAACTCTCCCAGCACAGCGCACGCGCCAACACGTCCGCACAGCTGCGATACAATCCACCTGCGAGAACCGCAGAGGCGACCGAGCAGCAGACGGCGTCGCGGCGCCGAGCGCCGGGCGGCGGCGCATCCTCAGCGCACACAGTCCTCAATCGGACCAGCACACTGCAGATGTCCACCGCGCTTCGCACCGGGCCCGCGAGGACCTACTTTGGCCGCACGGCGCCGCGTGCAGGGTGCGCCGGCGCGCAGCTGCGCCGCCTGCCGCCTCCGTCGGCCGGCGCGCCTGCCACTGGCCGCCCCCACCAGCCGGCTGTAGCGCGTGCGCCCACGCACCGCGCGGCCAGCACGCCGGGAGGCCCCCCCTCACCGGCCGGGGACGGTCCCACCCAGCCACCGCCGCGTATCGCTTCACACCCACATGCCATTCACGTTCGTGGGCATGGTGGGTATCGCTGAAACAACCGGTTGGTAGCTCAACCGATCGTCGCCATCACTGATTCACCTCTAGCGAGAACAACCGCACCACAACGGTTTACCAGTTGTTCATTTGCGTAACGTCACCAGCAAACGTAGACGTCCATCGCCATTTGCAAATTCAACGATTGTTGCATGCCTGTGTCAGGTGTCACGACACACTATGTCTGCCCACATACACGCAACAACATGTGCACGCTTCGCGAACACGTGGAAGGTGGCCCCCGTACGTATGCGATGTCCATTGCGCGAACGACTGTCAACCGGCCTCTGTCGCATGTCGCAGATGTGGAACGCAGTGCACCATGCTATCACGGTGTGTGAGAGGAGACGACTACGTCTGACAACACGCGCCACTACATCAACAGACGGCTCATGCTGATCGCCATCCACGGCATACCATACTGCAATCCAGCTCTTATAGGGAGACGACACGTAGCTGAGTGCACAATATTTGGACCGTATGGTTCGCCGTTGTTGGCGCAGTCGTGGTACGGTCACACATGTACCACGATGTATCATTCAGTACATGAGGACCAATGTGCAGTACAGTGTGTGATTTGGACGTACAACATCAGCGGACAGTTGACACAAGCCGTACCACAACGTAGGCTGTGCTTCGCCATGCGAATGCCAATGAACAACTGCGAAGGGCATTGAGCATGTACGTCCTACTGCCATCCGCATTACAGTGTATAGCTGCAAGGTGTTTCACATGAAGCGATACTCTGGGGACCGGGCAGTGCGAGTAGCAAACTATATTGCGGGGGTTGCAGTTAGGCAACACTACACTAATTTAACGCGTCGTATGACAATTACAGAGCAGGTTAAGGCCCAACGTGTGTTGGGTTAAGGCCCAACGTGTGTTGGGTTAAGGCCCAACGTGTGTTGGGTTAAGGCCCAACGTGTGTTGGGTTAAGGCCCAACGTGTGTTGGGTTAAGGCCCAACGTGTGTTGGGTTAAGGCCCAACGTGTGTTGGGTTAAGGCCCAACGTGTGTTGGGTTAAGGCCCAACGTGTGTTGGGTTAAGGCCCAACGTGTGTTGGGTTAAGGCCCAACGTGTGTTGGGTTAAGGCCCAACGTGTGTTGGGTTAAGGCCCAACGTGTGTTGGGTTAAGGCCCAACGTGTGTTGGGTTAAGGCCCAACGTGTGTTGGGTTAAGGCCCAACGTGTGTTGGGTTAAGGCCCAACGTGTGTTGGGTTAAGGCCCAACGTGTGTTGGGTTAAGGCCCAACGTGTGTTGGGTTAAGGCCCAACGTGTGTTGGGTTAAGGCCCAACGTGTGTTGGGTTAAGGCCCAACGTGTGTTGGGTTGAGGCCCAACGTGTGTTGGGTTGAGGCGCAACATAGGTTAGGTTGAGGCGCAACATGGGTTAGGTTGAGGCGCAACATGGGTTAGGTTAAGGCGCAACATGGGTTAGGTTAAGGCGCAACATGGGTTAGGTTAAGGCGCAACATGGGTTAGGTTAAGGCGCAACATGGGTTAGGTTAAGGCGCAACATGGGTTAGGTTAAGGCGCAACATGGGTTAGGTTAAGGCGCAACATGGGTTAGGTTAAGGCGCAACATGGGTTAGGTTAAGGCGCAACATGGGTTAGGTTAAGGCGCAACATGGGTTAGGTTAAGGCGCAACATGGGTTAGGTTAAGGCGCAACATGGGTTAGGTTAAGGCGCAACATGGGTTAGGTTAAGGCGCAACATAGGTTAGGTTAAGGCGCAACATGGGTTAGGTTAAGGCGCAACATAGGTTAGGTTAAGGCGCAACATAGGTTAGGTTAAGGCGCAACATAGGTTAGGTTAAGGCGCAACATAGGTTAGGTTAAGGCACAACACGGGTTAGGTTAAGGTACAACACGGGTTAGGTTAAGGTACAACACGGGTTAGGTTAAGGTACAACACGGGTTAGGTTAAGGTACAACACGGGTTAGGTTAAGGTACAACACGGGTTAGGTTAAGGTACAACACGGGTTAGGTTAAGGTACAACACGGGTTAGGTTAAGGTACAACACGGGTTAGGTTAAGGTACAACACGGGTTAGGTTAAGGCACAACACGGGTTAGGTTAAGGCACAATACGGGTTAGGTTAAGGCACAACACGGGTTAGGTTAAGGCACAACACGGGTTAGGTTAAGGCACAATACGGGTTAGGTTAAGGCACAATACGGGTTAGGTTAAGGCACAATACGGGTTAGGTTAAGGCACAATACGGGTTAGGTTAAGGCACAATACGGGTTAGGTTAAGGCACAATACGGGTTAGGTTAAGGCACAATACGGGTTAGGTTAAGGCACAATACGGGTTAGGTTAAGGCACAATACGGGTTAGGTTAAGGCACAATACGGGTTAGGTTAAGGCACAATACGGGTTAGGTTAAGGCACAGTACGGGTTAGGTTAAGGCACAATACGGGTTAGGTTAAGGCACAATACGGGTTAGGTTAAGGCACAATACGGGTTAGGTTAAGGCACAATACGGGTTAGGTTAAGGCACAATACGGGTTAGGTTAAGGCACAATACGGGTTAGGTTAAGGCACAATACGGGTTAGGTTAAGGTACACATTGTTGTAAGGAAAGGTGTTTTGGGGGGGGGTGGCCGGTTTGTTGATTGTGATTATCGTAAGTAAATGACTGCGGCATCATCTGATTTGGCACGTCAGGGTGCACCTTTGGCTCATGACAGGCGGCGCTCTGATTCCATGCTTGTGGCAGACCTGTGTCTTTCATTCCTGCCATTGTTTTTGTGGTGTGACAGGAGGCAGTATTGTGATGTTGGGTGCACCCCTGTGTAGGACATGTGTGGGTGTTGGTGGCTTAGCTGAGCAATGGTGGTTGTCGGAAGGGTGGGATATTCTGTTTTCCGAGTGGACCTCCCGGTCTGGTTATGATAGTGTGGATTGTCTAATGTGGCAGAGAGGATGCACTGGGTGTTGTTCCATGCTGGTGCTTACATATTGTCTGTGTGCCTGTTACAGGCAGAGAGTAGTGCGTGATA
>NW_025726203.1:2115000-2117500 GCF_021461395.2 Schistocerca americana | reverse complement strand
CGCCATGCGAATGCCAATGAACAACTGCGAAGGGCATTGAGCATGTACGTCCTACTGCCATCCGCATTACAGTGTATAGCTGCAAGGTGTTTCACATGAAGCGATACTCTGGGGACCGGGCAGTGCGAGTAGCAAACTATATTGCGGGGGTTGCAGTTAGGCAACACTACACTAATTTAACGCGTCGTATGACAATTACAGAGCAGGTTAAGGCCCAACGTGTGTTGGGTTAAGGCCCAACGTGTGTTGGGTTAAGGCCCAACGTGTGTTGGGTTAAGGCCCAACGTGTGTTGGGTTAAGGCCCAACGTGTGTTGGGTTAAGGCCCAACGTGTGTTGGGTTAAGGCCCAACGTGTGTTGGGTTAAGGCCCAACGTGTGTTGGGTTAAGGCCCAACGTGTGTTGGGTTAAGGCCCAACGTGTGTTGGGTTAAGGCCCAACGTGTGTTGGGTTAAGGCCCAACGTGTGTTGGGTTAAGGCCCAACGTGTGTTGGGTTAAGGCCCAACGTGTGTTGGGTTAAGGCCCAACGTGTGTTGGGTTAAGGCCCAACGTGTGTTGGGTTGAGGCCCAACGTGTGTTGGGTTGAGGCGCAACATAGGTTAGGTTGAGGCGCAACATGGGTTAGGTTGAGGCGCAACATGGGTTAGGTTAAGGCGCAACATGGGTTAGGTTAAGGCGCAACATGGGTTAGGTTAAGGCGCAACATGGGTTAGGTTAAGGCGCAACATGGGTTAGGTTAAGGCGCAACATGGGTTAGGTTAAGGCGCAACATGGGTTAGGTTAAGGCGCAACATGGGTTAGGTTAAGGCGCAACATGGGTTAGGTTAAGGCGCAACATGGGTTAGGTTAAGGCGCAACATGGGTTAGGTTAAGGCGCAACATGGGTTAGGTTAAGGCGCAACATGGGTTAGGTTAAGGCGCAACATGGGTTAGGTTAGACGCAACATAGGTTAGGTTAAGGCGCAACATGGGTTAGGTTAAGGCGCAACATAGGTTAGGTTAAGGCGCAACATAGGTTAGGTTAAGGCGCAACACAGGTTAGGTTAAGGCGCAACATAGGTTAGGTTAAGGCACAACACGGGTTAGGTTAAGGTACAACACGGGTTAGGTTAAGGTACAACACGGGTTAGGTTAAGGTACAACACGGGTTAGGTTAAGGTACAACACGGGTTAGGTTAAGGTACAACACGGGTTAGGTTAAGGTACAACACGGGTTAGGTTAAGGTACAACACGGGTTAGGTTAAGGTACAACACGGGTTAGGTTAAGGTACAACACGGGTTAGGTTAAGGCACAACACGGGTTAGGTTAAGGCACAATACGGGTTAGGTTAAGGCACAACACGGGTTAGGTTAAGGCACAACACGGGTTAGGTTAAGGCACAACACGGGTTAGGTTAAGGCACAATACGGGTTAGGTTAAGGCACAATACGGGTTAGGTTAAGGCACAATACGGGTTAGGTTAAGGCACAATACGGGTTAGGTTAAGGCACAATACGGGTTAGGTTAAGGCACAATACGGGTTAGGTTAAGGCACAATACGGGTTAGGTTAAGGCACAATACGGGTTAGGTTAAGGCACAATACGGGTTAGGTTAAGGCACAATACGGGTTAGGTTAAGGCACAATACGGGTTAGGTTAAGGCACAATACGGGTTAGGTTAAGGCACAATACGGGTTAGGTTAAGGCACAATACGGGTTAGGTTAAGGCACAATACGGGTTAGGTTAAGGTACACATTGTTGTAAGGAAAGGTGTTTTGGGGGGGGGGGGGGCCGGTTTGTTGATTGTGATTATCGTAAGTAAATGACTGCGGCATCATCTGATTTGGCACGTCAGGGTGCACCTTTGGCTCATGACAGGCGGCGCTCTGATTCCATGCTTGTGGCAGACCTGTGTCTTTCATTCCTGCCATTGTTTTTGTGGTGTGACAGGAGGCAGTATTGTGATGTTGGGTGCACCCCTGTGTAGGACATGTGTGGGTGTTGGTGGCTTAGCTGAGCAATGGTGGTTGTCGGAAGGGTGGGATATTCTGTTTTCCGAGTGGACCTCCCGGTCTGGTTATGATAGTGTGGATTGTCTAATGTGGCAGAGAGGATGCACTGGGTGTTGTTCCATGCTGGTGCTTACATATTGTCTGTGTGCCTGTTACAGGCAGAGAGTAGTGCGTGATAAGAGTGTCTGGCTGACGTGTGATTGTGAGCAGAGTCTTTCAGCATGTATACGGACAGTTGTATACATTATCTGTATTCTGATGGCTCTATCTATTACTAATCAGCGCCGTGTATACGTTTAATCCGGTTCCAGTCGAAACTATTGTATCTCTGTACATTAGTGACACGGCGAGCCCGCTATGTAGTTACTCGTCTCGGCAGCTTCCACCGGTGTATGGCAAATGATTATAAGGAATCAGTCTAGTCGTCAATACCGATAGTGTGACGTCACATGTCTGGGGTGGGGGACGCTGCGCCCTTCCGGTGGGTCATGGCCTAGGAAGACTCTT
>NW_025726203.1:2107500-2110000 GCF_021461395.2 Schistocerca americana | reverse complement strand
GGAGGAAGAGGTTCAAGAGTTTCACCAGGACTTCATGCGGCAGGCGCCGCAGCTCCGCTGGAGTCAGGCCGTCCGGCCCGGCTGCCGATCCCCTGGGCGGCAAGGCAGCAGCGACCTCCTCACGTGTGACCGGCCCCCATAGGCACTCAGGAGCGACAGGCTCCGAGTGCGGGAGAAGGCGGTCACGGATGAAGCCGGCGGTGGAGATCGGCTTCTTCGTGAAGAGGTCCGCCCAGAAGTCCAGCAGACCGGGGATGTCGGGTGGCGGCTGCAGCAGGGTGCCGTCCAGCAAGCCGCGCACGCAACGCGCACGCGACCTACGGAAGGCGTCCTGTGTCCGCGCGTATTCCCAGCGGCGCCGCTTGCGCTTCTGCAGCGGCGGGGCGGCAGGCGGCCGCTTGGATGGTTGGCGCGGCCGCTGTGTCCTGGTGATCGACCTCTCCCCCCTGGACCCGACCGACGCAAGGGCATCCGGGAGCATGCCCAGGATGACATCGGGCGGCGTGCCCCGCCCCAGACCAATGACTCGATCCAGGGCAGAGAAACGCTGGGCGGAAGCAGGTAGCCCCGCCAGATGCTCCCAGATGGCGGCGTCAGTCGGCCCCTCCGGCGGCGGCCCGGTGGTGTCGGCCGCGAAGTCCTCGGCTGCGTCGACGGGCGGCGCAGCGGCCTCGCCCGCGTCAGGCAGCGAGCTCGCTGCTCCACGGCGGGACGCCGGCTCTTCGCCCCGACCGATCTCAAGTGCCTCCATGAATTGGCGGACAAGCTGCTTGTGGGCAGCTTGCCGCCGTCGGCACTTGATTGCCTCAAGCGTTCGGTCGGGGAACATCCTGGTAAGTTCTTGATTTACAAAGAAGAACCGGGCGTCCCTCTCGAGGAACAGTTCGGCCTCTGCCTTGGCGAGCGACAGGACTTCTTCCTCCGTCCACCTCGCGCGATGCCTCTCCGTCACGATCTCAGCGTTGGCGGCCGCAGGGTGTTGGCGGCGGCGATGGACCCCGAGACCGTTCTTCGTGGTAAAAGTGCGGTGGCACTCACTGCAAGCAAAGGGAGCTACACAAACTATCGCATTTTCGTTACGGCCGGTTGGCCGGATAGGTGCTGGGGTAGCTGGGGTGGCACCTTCAGCGGAAGGGCCACCATCTCTTGTTTCTTGTCGGCTGCCCCCAACTATAAAGGGATAATGCGAGGGGGGGCTGGTAACCCCCCCAAGCCCCTGGTGCGGTCTTCCACTCTGCGAAAATCAGCGGGCCCACGAGAAGGGGAGAAGACCGCAGGAGAGGAGAGGCTAAGAGGGCTAGGCCCATGTATTGCGCATCACTCTCCCTGTAACTATAACCCAAGGAAGGCACCTCGCAGCAGCAGCACGACTACATCAAGACCGCACTTCGAAAAGCCAAGTCCGGATGCAGCCACACCGCCGCCACTTGGCCAGATTAAGAGAAGTCATAGTTAACTCACGCCGTTTACCCGCGCCTTGCTTGAATTTCTTCAACGTTGACATTCAAAGAGCACTGGGCAGGAATCGCTTTTGGACGGAGGCTGGATACTAAACGGGGTACCCCCCACAAGCACCAACCACGCGACCCGACCCCCGGGAACCCCAGTTAACGAGTAGACGTGAGTGTCACCGTACCACAGCAGGGTGGTCACCGACGAGAACCGCCAGATCGCTTACCCAGCCGGACCTGTGGGATGACTTTCGTGTTACGCCCGAACCCCAGGCGGCAGGGACACTAGGGACGCGGCGGAAAGAACAGCGCCGCCACCTAGTGTGGGACTAGTCACCGGGGACGACACCCGGCGGCCGCCAGAAATGAAGGCGCAGGCTATCGGCACTGACATATAAAAATGGGCCGTTCGCCATGCGCACAACAAAAACCTACCAGGCGGCCGCCACGGAAACAATAGCCACAGGACCTGCGTCCCAGGTGCAGTGAGAAAGGTTAGAACCACCAGTCTCGGTCGCACCGATGCCCCTCCGTGAAGCGGGTACTGTGCGGGTGGACCCGATGGGTTAATGTCCAGTCACCCTGAAGGGGATACCTGGACGGCGCCCGAATGAAGTCCAATGTAGTGGAAATCACAGGGCGTCAACACCCGCTAGGGCCATCGCAATGCTTTGTTTTAATTAGACAGTCGGATTCCCCCAGTCCGTGCCAGTTCTGAGTTGATCGTTGAATGGCGGCCGAAGAGAATCCGCGCACCCGCGCGCCCCCGGAGGAGCACGCTAAGGCGGACGCGGCCTCGCAGCAAGGAAGATCCGTGGGAGGCCAAGGCACGGGACCGAGCTCGGATCCTGCACGCAGGTTGAAGCACCGGGGCGCGAACGCCGCGCAGGCGCGCGCATCCTGCACCGCCGGCCAGCACGAGGCCAACCAACGGCGAGAGCAGACCACGCCCGCGCTAAACGCCCGCACTTACCGGCACCCCTACGGCACTCACCTCGCCCAGGCCCGGCACGTTAGCGCTGACCCACTTCCCGACCAAGCCCGACACG
>NW_025726203.1:2100000-2102500 GCF_021461395.2 Schistocerca americana | reverse complement strand
GAGCTGAGCAGCCGGCCGCCCGGGAGTGTGTCCCGGGGGCCCGCGCGAACACGCAAGCGTCCGCTCAATTATTCTGCAAACAGGAGGAGGCTGAGCTCCCCTGCACAATACACCTCGAAACCCTCTCAGGTCCCGGCGGCGCGCAGCGCCGTCCTAAGTACTTGGTCGGGTTCGAGAGTGGCGCAATCGCCCGGAGTTTGGCGAGTA
Organism: Schistocerca americana; assembly: GCF_021461395.2. Lineage (NCBI taxonomy): Eukaryota > Metazoa > Arthropoda > Insecta > Orthoptera > Acrididae > Schistocerca > Schistocerca americana. The sequence continues at coordinate 2,102,293 of NW_025726203.1, read as the reverse complement.
GACGCTTTAGGTGCGACCACCCGTGCTCCCAACTGAGCTTGCCGCTGCCGACAGAGGCCCGGGAGCGTGCTGTCGTGGCATTGCCGGCGGGAGACAACACGCGCCACCTACGGTGGCCGGCAGCTCCAACGCCAGCGCCACAGAAGGACAAAAGCCCCACTTGGGTGCCGAAGCGAACTCTCCCAGCACAGCGCACGCGCCAACACGTCCGCACAGCTGCGATACAATCCACCTGCGAGAACCGCAGAGGCGACCGAGCAGCAGACGGCGTCGCGGCGCCGAGCGCCGGGCGGCGGCGCATCCTCAGCGCACACAGTCCTCAATCGGACCAGCACACTGCAGATGTCCACCGCGCTTCGCACCGGGCCCGCGAGGACCTACTTTGGCCGCACGGCGCCGCGTGCAGGGTGCGCCGGCGCGCAGCTGCGCCGCCTGCCGCCTCCGTCGGCCGGCGCGCCTGCCACTGGCCGCCCCCACCAGCCGGCTGTAGCGCGTGCGCCCACGCACCGCGCGGCCAGCACGCCGGGAGGCCCCCCCTCACCGGCCGGGGACGGTCCCACCCAGCCACCGCCGCGTATCGCTTCACACCCACATGCCATTCACGTTCGTGGGCATGGTGGGTATCGCTGAAACAACCGGTTGGTAGCTCAACCGATCGTCGCCATCACTGATTCACCTCTAGCGAGAACAACCGCACCACAACGGTTTACCAGTTGTTCATTTGCGTAACGTCACCAGCAAACGTAGACGTCCATCGCCATTTGCAAATTCAACGATTGTTGCATGCCTGTGTCAGGTGTCACGACACACTATGTCTGCCCACATACACGCAACAACATGTGCACGCTTCGCGAACACGTGGAAGGTGGCCCCCGTACGTATGCGATGTCCATTGCGCGAACGACTGTCAACCGGCCTCTGTCGCATGTCGCAGATGTGGAACGCAGTGCACCATGCTATCACGGTGTGTGAGAGGAGACGACTACGTCTGACAACACGCGCCACTACATCAACAGACGGCTCATGCTGATCGCCATCCACGGCATACCATACTGCAATCCAGCTCTTATAGGGAGACGACACGTAGCTGAGTGCACAATATTTGGACCGTATGGTTCGCCGTTGTTGGCGCAGTCGTGGTACGGTCACACATGTACCACGATGTATCATTCAGTACATGAGGACCAATGTGCAGTACAGTGTGTGATTTGGACGTACAACATCAGCGGACAGTTGACACAAGCCGTACCACAACGTAGGCTGTGCTTCGCCATGCGAATGCCAATGAACAACTGCGAAGGGCATTGAGCATGTACGTCCTACTGCCATCCGCATTACAGTGTATAGCTGCAAGGTGTTTCACATGAAGCGATACTCTGGGGACCGGGCAGTGCGAGTAGCAAACTATATTGCGGGGGTTGCAGTTAGGCAACACTACACTAATTTAACGCGTCGTATGACAATTACAGAGCAGGTTAAGGCCCAACGTGTGTTGGGTTAAGGCCCAACGTGTGTTGGGTTAAGGCCCAACGTGTGTTGGGTTAAGGCCCAACGTGTGTTGGGTTAAGGCCCAACGTGTGTTGGGTTAAGGCCCAACGTGTGTTGGGTTAAGGCCCAACGTGTGTTGGGTTAAGGCCCAACGTGTGTTGGGTTAAGGCCCAACGTGTGTTGGGTTAAGGCCCAACGTGTGTTGGGTTAAGGCCCAACGTGTGTTGGGTTAAGGCCCAACGTGTGTTGGGTTAAGGCCCAACGTGTGTTGGGTTAAGGCCCAACGTGTGTTGGGTTAAGGCCCAACGTGTGTTGGGTTAAGGCCCAACGTGTGTTGGGTTAAGGCCCAACGTGTGTTGGGTTGAGGCCCAACGTGTGTTGGGTTGAGGCGCAACATAGGTTAGGTTGAGGCGCAACATGGGTTAGGTTGAGGCGCAACATGGGTTAGGTTGAGGCGCAACATGGGTTAGGTTAAGGCGCAACATGGGTTAGGTTAAGGCGCAACATGGGTTAGGTTAAGGCGCAACATGGGTTAGGTTAAGGCGCAACATCGGTTAGGTTAAGGCGCAACATGGGTTAGGTTAAGGCGCAACATGGGTTAGGTTAAGGCGCAACATGGGTTAGGTTAAGGCGCAACATGGGTTAGGTTAAGGCGCAACATGGGTTAGGTTAAGGCGCAACATGGGTTAGGTTAAGGCGCAACATGGGTTAGGTTAAGGCGCAACATGGGTTAGGTTAAGGCGCAACATGGGTTAGGTTAAGGCGCAACATGGGTTAGGTTAAGGCGCAACATAGGTTAGGTTAA
>NW_025726203.1:2087500-2090000 GCF_021461395.2 Schistocerca americana | reverse complement strand
CGGGAGCGTGCTGTCGTGGCATTGCCGGCGGGAGACAACACGCGCCACCTACGGTGGCCGGCAGCTCCAACGCCAGCGCCACAGAAGGACAAAAGCCCCACTTGGGTGCCGAAGCGAACTCTCCCAGCACAGCGCACGCGCCAACACGTCCGCACAGCTGCGATACAATCCACCTGCGAGAACCGCAGAGGCGACCGAGCAGCAGACGGCGTCGCGGCGCCGAGCGCCGGGCGGCGGCGCATCCTCAGCGCACACAGTCCTCAATCGGACCAGCACACTGCAGATGTCCACCGCGCTTCGCACCGGGCCCGCGAGGACCTACTTTGGCCGCACGGCGCCGCGTGCAGGGTGCGCCGGCGCGCAGCTGCGCCGCCTGCCGCCTCCGTCGGCCGGCGCGCCTGCCACTGGCCGCCCCCACCAGCCGGCTGTAGCGCGTGCGCCCACGCACCGCGCGGCCAGCACGCCGGGAGGCCCCCCCTCACCGGCCGGGGACGGTCCCACCCAGCCACCGCCGCGTATCGCTTCACACCCACATGCCATTCACGTTCGTGGGCATGGTGGGTATCGCTGAAACAACCGGTTGGTAGCTCAACCGATCGTCGCCATCACTGATTCACCTCTAGCGAGAACAACCGCACCACAACGGTTTACCAGTTGTTCATTTGCGTAACGTCACCAGCAAACGTAGACGTCCATCGCCATTTGCAAATTCAACGATTGTTGCATGCCTGTGTCAGGTGTCACGACACACTATGTCTGCCCACATACACGCAACAACATGTGCACGCTTCGCGAACACGTGGAAGGTGGCCCCCGTACGTATGCGATGTCCATTGCGCGAACGACTGTCAACCGGCCTCTGTCGCATGTCGCAGATGTGGAACGCAGTGCACCATGCTATCACGGTGTGTGAGAGGAGACGACTACGTCTGACAACACGCGCCACTACATCAACAGACGGCTCATGCTGATCGCCATCCACGGCATACCATACTGCAATCCAGCTCTTATAGGGAGACGACACGTAGCTGAGTGCACAATATTTGGACCGTATGGTTCGCCGTTGTTGGCGCAGTCGTGGTACGGTCACACATGTACCACGATGTATCATTCAGTACATGAGGACCAATGTGCAGTACAGTGTGTGATTTGGACGTACAACATCAGCGGACAGTTGACACAAGCCGTACCACAACGTAGGCTGTGCTTCGCCATGCGAATGCCAATGAACAACTGCGAAGGGCATTGAGCATGTACGTCCTACTGCCATCCGCATTACAGTGTATAGCTGCAAGGTGTTTCACATGAAGCGATACTCTGGGGACCGGGCAGTGCGAGTAGCAAACTATATTGCGGGGGTTGCAGTTAGGCAACACTACACTAATTTAACGCGTCGTATGACAATTACAGAGCAGGTTAAGGCCCAACGTGTGTTGGGTTAAGGCCCAACGTGTGTTGGGTTAAGGCCCAACGTGTGTTGGGTTAAGGCCCAACGTGTGTTGGGTTAAGGCCCAACGTGTGTTGGGTTAAGGCCCAACGTGTGTTGGGTTAAGGCCCAACGTGTGTTGGGTTAAGGCCCAACGTGTGTTGGGTTAAGGCCCAACGTGTGTTGGGTTAAGGCCCAACGTGTGTTGGGTTAAGGCCCAACGTGTGTTGGGTTAAGGCCCAACGTGTGTTGGGTTAAGGCCCAACGTGTGTTGGGTTAAGGCCCAACGTGTGTTGGGTTAAGGCCCAACGTGTGTTGGGTTAAGGCCCAACGTGTGTTGGGTTAAGGCCCAACGTGTGTTGGGTTGAGGCCCAACGTGTGTTGGGTTGAGGCGCAACATAGGTTAGGTTGAGGCGCAACATGGGTTAGGTTGAGGCGCAACATGGGTTAGGTTAAGGCGCAACATGGGTTAGGTTAAGGCGCAACATGGGTTAGGTTAAGGCGCAACATGGGTTAGGTTAAGGCGCAACATGGGTTAGGTTAAGGCGCAACATGGGTTAGGTTAAGGCGCAACATGGGTTAGGTTAAGGCGCAACATGGGTTAGGTTAAGGCGCAACATGGGTTAGGTTAAGGCGCAACATGGGTTAGGTTAAGGCGCAACATGGGTTAGGTTAAGGCGCAACATGGGTTAGGTTAAGGCGCAACATGGGTTAGGTTAAGGCGCAACATGGGTTAGGTTAAGGCGCAACATAGGTTAGGTTAAGGCGCAACACGGGTTAGGTTAAGGCGCAACATAGGTTAGGTTAAGGCGCAACATAGGTTAGGTTAAGGCGCAACATAGGTTAGGTTAAGGCGCAACATAGGTTAGGTTAAGGCACAACACGGGTTAGGTTAAGGTACAACACGGGTTAGGTTAAGGTACAACACGGGTTAGGTTAAGGTACAACACGGGTTAGGTTAAGGTACAACACGGGTTAGGTTAAGGTACAACACGGGTTAGGTTAAGGTACAACACGGGTTAGGTTAAGGTACAACACGGGTTAGGTTAAGGTACAACACGGGTTAGGTTAAGG
>NW_025726203.1:2075000-2077500 GCF_021461395.2 Schistocerca americana | reverse complement strand
CCACGCACCGCGCGGCCAGCACGCCGGGAGGCCCCCCCTCACCGGCCGGGGACGGTCCCACCCAGCCACCGCCGCGTATCGCTTCACACCCACATGCCATTCACGTTCGTGGGCATGGTGGGTATCGCTGAAACAACCGGTTGGTAGCTCAACCGATCGTCGCCATCACTGATTCACCTCTAGCGAGAACAACCGCACCACAACGGTTTACCAGTTGTTCATTTGCGTAACGTCACCAGCAAACGTAGACGTCCATCGCCATTTGCAAATTCAACGATTGTTGCATGCCTGTGTCAGGTGTCACGACACACTATGTCTGCCCACATACACGCAACAACATGTGCACGCTTCGCGAACACGTGGAAGGTGGCCCCCGTACGTATGCGATGTCCATTGCGCGAACGACTGTCAACCGGCCTCTGTCGCATGTCGCAGATGTGGAACGCAGTGCACCATGCTATCACGGTGTGTGAGAGGAGACGACTACGTCTGACAACACGCGCCACTACATCAACAGACGGCTCATGCTGATCGCCATCCACGGCATACCATACTGCAATCCAGCTCTTATAGGGAGACGACACGTAGCTGAGTGCACAATATTTGGACCGTATGGTTCGCCGTTGTTGGCGCAGTCGTGGTACGGTCACACATGTACCACGATGTATCATTCAGTACATGAGGACCAATGTGCAGTACAGTGTGTGATTTGGACGTACAACATCAGCGGACAGTTGACACAAGCCGTACCACAACGTAGGCTGTGCTTCGCCATGCGAATGCCAATGAACAACTGCGAAGGGCATTGAGCATGTACGTCCTACTGCCATCCGCATTACAGTGTATAGCTGCAAGGTGTTTCACATGAAGCGATACTCTGGGGACCGGGCAGTGCGAGTAGCAAACTATATTGCGGGGGTTGCAGTTAGGCAACACTACACTAATTTAACGCGTCGTATGACAATTACAGAGCAGGTTAAGGCCCAACGTGTGTTGGGTTAAGGCCCAACGTGTGTTGGGTTAAGGCCCAACGTGTGTTGGGTTAAGGCCCAACGTGTGTTGGGTTAAGGCCCAACGTGTGTTGGGTTAAGGCCCAACGTGTGTTGGGTTAAGGCCCAACGTGTGTTGGGTTAAGGCCCAACGTGTGTTGGGTTAAGGCCCAACGTGTGTTGGGTTAAGGCCCAACGTGTGTTGGGTTAAGGCCCAACGTGTGTTGGGTTAAGGCCCAACGTGTGTTGGGTTAAGGCCCAACGTGTGTTGGGTTAAGGCCCAACGTGTGTTGGGTTAAGGCCCAACGTGTGTTGGGTTAAGGCCCAACGTGTGTTGGGTTAAGGCCCAACGTGTGTTGGGTTAAGGCCCAACGTGTGTTGGGTTAAGGCCCAACGTGTGTTGGGTTAAGGCCAAACGTGTGTTGGGTTAAGGCCCAACGTGTGTTGGGTTAAGGCCCAACGTGTGTTGGGTTGAGGCCCAACGTGTGTTGGGTTGAGGCGCAACATAGGTTAGGTTGAGGCGCAACATAGGTTAGGTTGAGGCGCAACATGGGTTAGGTTGAGGCGCAACATGGGTTAGGTTAAGGCGCAACATGGGTTAGGTTAAGGCGCAACATGGGTTAGGTTAAGGCGCAACATGGGTTAGGTTAAGGCGCAACATGGGTTAGGTTAAGGCGCAACATGGGTTAGGTTAAGGCGCAACATGGGTTAGGTTAAGGCGCAACATGGGTTAGGTTAAGGCGCAACATGGGTTAGGTTAAGGCGCAACATAGGTTAGGTTAAGGCGCAACATGGGTTAGGTTAAGGCGCAACATAGGTTAGGTTAAGGCGCAACATAGGTTAGGTTAAGGCGCAACATAGGTTAGGTTAAGGCGCAACATAGGTTAGGTTAAGGCACAACACGGGTTAGGTTAAGGTACAACACGGGTTAGGTTAAGGTACAACACGGGTTAGGTTAAGGTACAACACGGGTTAGGTTAAGGTACAACACGGGTTAGGTTAAGGTACAACACGGGTTAGGTTAAGGTACAACACGGGTTAGGTTAAGGTACAACACGGGTTAGGTTAAGGTACAACACGGGTTAGGTTAAGGTACAACACGGGTTAGGTTAAGGCACAACACGGGTTAGGTTAAGGCACAATACGGGTTAGGTTAAGGCACAACACGGGTTAGGTTAAGGCACAACACGGGTTAGGTTAAGGCACAACACGGGTTAGGTTAAGGCACAATACGGGTTAGGTTAAGGCACAATACGGGTTAGGTTAAGGCACAATACGGGTTAGGTTAAGGCACAATACGGGTTAGGTTAAGGCACAATACGGGTTAGGTTAAGGCACAATACGGGTTAGGTTAAGGCACAATACGGGTTAGGTTAAGGCACAATACGGGTTAGGTTAAGGCACAATACGGGTTAGGTTAAGGCACAATACGGGTTAGGTTAAGGCACAATACGGGTTAGGTTAAGGCACAATACGGGTTAGGTTAAGGCACAATACGGGTTAGGTTAAGG
>NW_025726203.1:2057500-2067500 GCF_021461395.2 Schistocerca americana | reverse complement strand
GAACAATTGCAAGCCCCAATCCCTAGCACGAAGGAGGTTCAGCGGGTTACCCCGACCTTTCGGCCTAGGAAGACACGCTGATTCCTTCAGTGTAGCGCGCGTGCGGCCCAGAACATCTAAGGGCATCACAGACCTGTTATTGCTCAATCTCGTGCGGCTAGAAGCCGCCTGTCCCTCTAAGAAGAAAAGTAATCGCTGACAGCACGAAGGATGTCACGCGACTAGTTAGCAGGCTAGAGTCTCGTTCGTTATCGGAATTAACCAGACAAATCGCTCCACCAACTAAGAACGGCCATGCACCACCACCCACCGAATCAAGAAAGAGCTATCAATCTGTCAATCCTTCCGGTGTCCGGGCCTGGTGAGGTTTCCCGTGTTGAGTCAAATTAAGCCGCAGGCTCCACTCCTGGTGGTGCCCTTCCGTCAATTCCTTTAAGTTTCAGCTTTGCAACCATACTTCCCCCGGAACCCAAAAGCTTTGGTTTCCCGGAGGCTGCCCGCCGAGTCATCGGAGGAACTGCGGCGGATCGCTGGCTGGCATCGTTTATGGTTAGAACTAGGGCGGTATCTGATCGCCTTCGAACCTCTAACTTTCGTTCTTGATTAATGAAAACATACTTGGCAAATGCTTTCGCTTCTGTTCGTCTTGCGACGATCCAAGAATTTCACCTCTAACGTCGCAATACGAATGCCCCCGCCTGTCCCTATTAATCATTACCTCGGGTTCCGAAAACCAACAAAATAGAACCGAGGTCCTATTCCATTATTCCATGCACACAGTATTCAGGCGGGCTTGCCTGCTTTAAGCACTCTAATTTGTTCAAAGTAAACGTGCCGGCCCACCGAGACACTCACTCAAGAGCACCCTGGTAGGATTGCAACGGGGTCCGCCTCGGGACGCACGAGCACGCACGAGGCGCGTCGCACGCCTTCAGCTCGCCCCACCGGCAGGACGTCCCACGATACATGCCAGTTAAACACCGACGGGCGGTGAACCAACAGCGTGGGACACAAATCCAACTACGAGCTTTTTAACCGCAACAACTTTAATATACGCTATTGGAGCTGGAATTACCGCGGCTGCTGGCACCAGACTTGCCCTCCAATAGATACTCGTTAAAGGATTTAAAGTGTACTCATTCCGATTACGGGGCCTCGGATGAGTCCCGTATCGTTATTTTTCGTCACTACCTCCCCGTGCCGGGAGTGGGTAATTTGCGCGCCTGCTGCCTTCCTTGGATGTGGTAGCCGTTTCTCAGGCTCCCTCTCCGGAATCGAACCCTGATTCCCCGTTACCCGTTACAACCATGGTAGGCGCAGAACCTACCATCGACAGTTGATAAGGCAGACATTTGAAAGATGCGTCGCCGGTACGAGGACCGTGCGATCAGCCCAAAGTTATTCAGAGTCACCAAGGCAAACGGACCGGACGAGCCGACCGATTGGTTTTGATCTAATAAAAGCGTCCCTTCCATCTCTGGTCGGGACTCTGTTTTTTTTTTTTTTTTTTTTTTTTTTTTTTTCTTTTTTTTTAAAAAAAAAAAAAAAAAAAAAAAAAAAAAAATCTTTATTCATCATTGTTATTATTATACAGAATAACCTACTACCTAATACATTAGTAGGTCCTATTATTAACTATTTCTAATTTTCTATCTGCAGCTAATGTTATGTTTAACACTACAGGATTTTAACGATACATCACCACTATGAGAGTATTATGCTACTACTTTGCTATTCTGTTGTTTTACTATCGTACTTAATTTTATCCATCTATTTTAAAATGCTGATGTCAATGGTTTCTTGTTATAACTATTCTAACTATTCTACCTGCAGCGTTACATATGTGTCAGATTATGATACAAACCTATTTTATTGGCCGTTCCCACTGAGCTAATCCCAGTGGGAGTGCCCCTGACACTGGGCTGGCCAGAAACCTGGTCGCTGCAGTTTTATACTGTTTCTCTTATCCTAATTGTTGATCTTATAACTAACTTAATTCTAATGTCATGATTGGTGCTTGTCTATCCGGTAGTGATGTACTGCCCCCCAACCTATTCCATAGACCTGGCGGATTCCAGCCGTGAAGCGACTGGCCTATTCCATGTCCCGGCGGAACAGGGGGGCGTACGCGACAAATCTGGTGTTTAATTAATCAATATTACGGAGATATTCTTTGAGGACTTTATTTGATATGTTATTAGTTAATTTGTTGAGAATATCGAAGGTGCCTTCTTGCCTGAGCAGGTGGTACGTGTCGTTGTTCGGTAGTTGTTCCCTGAGTTGGTGTGCTACATCGTCGAAGAGGGGACACTCATACACCACATGGTCTGGAGTGCCCAGCACTGCTCCACAGTCACACGCTGATGCTGCCCTTTTCCCAAACCGACAGAGATATGTCGGGTAGGGTCCGTGGCCTGTAAGAAAGTGCAGTAGCCCCTTTGATGGTTTGATATAAGTCAGTTCAAGGCGTTCCTTTATGCTTGGAAACAGCTCGTGTGTTCTTCGCCCAGTTTCCTCACTGTCCCAGAGTTCCTGCCACAATTCCATTCCCCTTCTTTTAATGCTTGGCTTATCCCCTACATATACCCCCATAATTTCTTCTATCTTCTCCCTTCTATTTTTCTTGACCCAGTACCAGGTAGCCTGTTCCCTAATTTTTATGTCTAAAGGACATAACCCCATCAGTACTGAGAGTGCCCCTCCTGGAGTTGTTCTATAAGCGCCTACTGACCGTAAGAGCATATTTCGCTGCACTCTTCCGACGGCCACGGCGGGCATGACCCTCGTGAGCCTGTGTGCCCAGACCGCTGATCCGTAGCCTACAATGGATGTGAGAATGCTGTTGTGATACAGTTTAATGAGATCAGGTGGGAGGTGAAATCTTTTGTGCCCTATTCCAATTAAGTTGTGTAATACTGTGAGCGAACGTTGTGTTACTGTATCTATATGTGATGCATAGTTCCACCTCTCGTCGATGATGACACCAAGGTACCGAGCTTCTCTACGCCTGAGGATTGGTAGGCCATTTATTCTGACGGTAGGGTTTCTTATAAGTTGACCCTTAAGCAGCAAGTAGGTAGACTTATTGGGTGCTATTGACATCTTAGTTTTATGACACCATGTTGTCAGTATTGTGATGGCTCTTTCTACCTTTGGCTCCAATTCTTCGCGACTATGGCCGCCAACCAGCAGAAGGAGGTCATCTGCGTAGGCTATGACCTCTAGTACATCTTCGCTTCTCTTGAGTTCTTCCAAAAGTGGTTCCATATTTATGTCCCAAAAGAGTGGCCCCAGGACAGAACCCTGAGGACACCCCTTGGTGATTTTCTTACTAACTTTTCCACTAGGGGCCGATAGCCAAACCTCCCTGTCTTCACAATAGCTCCTCAGACAGCCATATAGCGGCCCTGGGCACTCCTTTTCCCGCAAGCAGGAGAAGAGCGAAGGCCACCACAGGTTGTCAAAGGCGCCACTGATGTCCACCATGATGCCAACTATGTACTTGTGCGGGGCAGAGCCACAGACGTCCGCGGCCAGGGCGATTGCGTCAGACGCGGATCGCCCCGTCCGAAAACCGAACTGTCTGTCACTCATCCCGCACAGGACCCGGTGTGCAGCCAACCTGTCTGCCAGCAACCTCTCAAAGAGCTTGCCCAGCAAGTCCAGTAGACATATAGGTCTATACGACTTTGCTTCCTTGGGATCTTTGTCTGGGCCTTTTCTGATTATGACAACATTTGCCTTTTTCCAAATTGAGGGGAATGTCTGAAGCCGTAGACATTCATTGTATAGCTGAGTGAGAGGTGCTACCAGCTGGGGGGCGAGGTATTGTATCACCTCCGCAATGATGCCATCTGGGCCGGGAGCCTTTCCCTTTTTGAGGTCTTTTATTTGAGAGCTTACCTCTTCTTCAGAGAAGGGGTAGACCACGCGGTTGTTTTCGTAGACCCGCTGGTTCTCTAGTCTTATTCTTCGCTGTTCTTCCGAGTCGTCTTCTTCTCTATCGTCAGGTAACAGGGCACGGAGTAGGGCCTCCGCAGTTTCCTGCCAGGTTCCCGTCATCCGGTCCCCATCCCTGACGGTAGACAACACCATAGGTGATTTTATTTTTTCTCTGACTATTTTGCAGGGAAGTCCCCAGGGGTCCGTAGCCAATTGGCTTTGCACATATTTCTCCCAGCTTCTCATCCTGACAGCCTTAAGTTCCTGTTGGAACTGTTCTTTGGCTTCTCTGTATATTTGCTGCCATCGCTGCTTTTCATGCCAGACGACACACCGCTGGTAATACCTCCTCGCCCTCCGTACTGCTTGGCGCATTTGCCCCAGTTCGGCTGACCATGGTGAGGGGGAAGCCGCGACGGCCCTCCTCCTGGTTGGTACAGCTGCCTTTACTGCCCTGATTATCGCATTTGTAAGATCTTTGGTGTACTCCTCTACGTCGACATCACCCTCCAGCAACGCAGGGATGTCGCACTCCCTCGCCAGACGGTCCCAGTCAGTTTTATTGTAATTGAACTGCGTTTCCCACCCCTTGTCCCAGTGGCACTCGCTGTCTCCTATGGTAAATGTTATCATGTTATGATCACTGGTAGTGATCTGATCCCAGACTGTCCAGTTGAATAATTTTGTTGTAAGATTTGGTGTGATCAAGGTCACATCAATGTTTGTGCCATGTCCCCCCCCTCCGGAGTAGGTGGGAGGGTTTCCTTGTTTGTTCGCGACTATGAGTTGTAATGCCATGATCGTGTCGACAGCTTTTTCTCCTCTTTCATCCTGGGTGCCACTGAACCAAAGGGGGGATTTTGCATTGATATCCGCGGTCACGAGAATTTTCTTTCCCCGCAACGCCGTGGCTATTTGAACAAGCTTCTCCAAAAATTCTTCAATTTGTCTTCCGTACTGGAAGTACATATTGACTAGGTATAATAATCCAGTGGGTGAGTGAAGCTCCACGACGTTGCAGTGGTCATCCGAAAATTGTGCTAATGTGGTGGCTCTTAATGCTTTATTTGTTATCATAACCGCGGCTTTTGGTTCCTCTCCGCTATAGATTTGTTGCCAATTAACTGCAGTAAATGGGATCCGGCCAGCCAGGGAGTACGGCTCCTGTATGCAGAGTACGTCCAGACTCTTCTCCTCCACCACTTTTCGGAGTTCCTGCAGGACCAGTCTGCTATTATGAGTGTTTATCTGTCCCACTCTTAACTGGCTCACGTGGAAAGTATGTATGTATATGAGATTCTGGCCAGTTTTTGCGCCAGTCGTGAGCTATTCTGCCGTTTGTGATGACTGATTGGTTATATAACTCATTAAGATCGAATTTTTCATTTCGCCTTTCAAACACTTTTTTGACCAGGTCTCGCAGGGCTCCGAAATCTGTGGGGAGATTCATTGTCTTGAGCTGTATTCTGTCAACAGCCTCCATCACTGGAAAGGTGATGTCTCTACCGTATTGGTGGCCGACACGCACCACGTGCCTCAAGGCTGTTGTGAGGGTGGCCGGCTCTTCGAGCCTAGACAGCTGTAATGCATGCTCCAGGTTGGGGTAGATCCTAGCAGGATCTATGCCCGGCTCTCGTGTACTATGTGGACTTGTTGGTGTACCACTATTTATCGGTATATTAGTGCTGCTTATTGTGTTCACTTGCACTAACTCTTCCCGCATTGATAACTTCCCCACCACAGGATGCCCAAGTGGTCGTTCTTGATCTTTAGACGACCTTTGTCCCCGATTCGGAGGGGAGGGTGCATCATTCTCTTCGCAAGGATCAGTTTGAATACAGGCGTCTTTCATGATGATGAAGTGTTGTGGCCTAGTGATCTTTTTTATAAATTCTCTAAATTTATTGGCCCTTATTGCATCCCTCAACCTCTTGCTTGGAGACTTCCTTTTGGGCTTCTTATTCCCATTTGGGGACTCAGCCATAGTCAATTCGGGCTATAAGTCTCTGCTCGAGCATCCTGTAGGTAGGGCAGTTTCTGCCGGTGGTGTTACATGATTTTTTCCCTCTCTTTGTACAGGGGATACAAATCCCGGCTTTGTTACAATTTTTTCTTGTATGATCCTCGGCCCCACACCTGGAGCAGGCCGGCCTTCTTTCACAGTGTTTATGTATATGATCTAAATCGCCACAGTTGTGGCATCTGGGTACTACTAAGTAGTCCCGTACATTTATGGCATGAAAACCTAAATATATTCTTCCCATAGTGGTGATTTTGCGCCACATGTTCCCAGATACCTCGGCAACGTGATGTACAACATCCCGATCCCGAGGTCCTGTTTTGAAACGTAATTTGAAGTCTTGTCTGAATGTCTCCCATTGCATATCATCAAAATTCTGATTGTATAGTGTCTCATAAATGTCTGATTCTGTTAGAGCTACTGGCACATCGTAGAGGATTACCAGCGGGTTCCTCTTTTTTGGTGGTTCGCACTTGACTGCTGTGTTCAGTTTCGTGTTTTTTAAGATTTTATCTCTGTCCACTTCTGTTGCTACATCAACTACTACTACATTTTTTGTTGCCTTGACTTTGTTAATTTTAATTTTATCTTTGGCTGGGTCTATTATTGTGGTAAATAACTCTTGCACCTTCTTTACTGTTTGTCCGGGCAGGGGTCTTAGGAAGACCGCCGTGTCCGGCCTTTTTGTTACCTTGGCTATTGTTTCTTTAGTGGTCTGAGTTTTTGTGGCTGCTTGTGCAGCCACTGCTGCCCATGTCTTGGTTGGTTGCTGTCTGAGTCTATAATTTTCTTTTTCTAACTCTTCGAGTCTCCCCTCAAGCTTTGCGTTAGCAATGGCCCAAGCGGCGAGCTCGTTTTTAATTGCCATGACGGCAGCCTGGCTTATTTTGCCATTTTTGACACTTGAGTCCAAAATTTGATTAATTTTTGTGTGTCTTTCTAATGTAGTTTGCACATTCTGTTCCCCTTCCTCCTGTGAGGCAGGAACAGTCGCTATCGACGCCCTCGAGGTCGCACTAGATTCACCCGTCTCAGATTCAGCCATGTTTGACGAGTGAAGAAAAAAGGTGGGAGCCCGTCTCGGGACTCTGTTTGCATGTATTAGCTCTAGAATTACCACAGTTATCCAAGTAACGTGGGTACGATCTAAGGAACCATAACTGATTTAATGAGCCATTCGCGGTTTCACCTTAATGCGGCTTGTACTGAGACATGCATGGCTTAATCTTTGAGACAAGCATATGACTACTGGCAGGATCAACCAGGGAGCTGCGTCAACTAGAGCTGAGTAGCCGGCCGCCCGGGAGTGTGTCCCGGGGGCCCGCGCGAACACGCAAGCGTCCGCTCAATTATTCTGCAAACAGGAGGAGGCTGAGCTCCCCTGCACAATACACCTCGAAACCCTCTCAGGTCCCGGCGGCGCGCAGCGCCGTCCTAAGTACTTGGTCGGGTTCGAGAGTGGCGCAATCGCCCGGAGTTTGGCGAGTAGACGCTTTAGGTGCGACCACCCGTGCTCCCAACTGAGCTTGCCGCTGCCGACAGAGGCCCGGGAGCGTGCTGTCGTGGCATTGCCGGCGGGAGACAACACGCGCCACCTACGGTGGCCGGCAGCTCCAACGCCAGAGCCACAGAAGGACAAAAGCCCCACTTGGGTGCCGAAGCGAACTCTCCCAGCACAGCGCACGCGCCAACACGTCCGCACAGCTGCGATACAATCCACCTGCGAGAACCGCAGAGGCGACCGAGCAGCAGACGGCGTCGCGGCGCCGAGCGCCGGGCGGCGGCGCATCCTCAGCGCACACAGTCCTCAATCGGACCAGCACACTGCAGATGTCCACCGCGCTTCGCACCGGGCCCGCGAGGACCTACTTTGGCCGCACGGCGCCGCGTGCAGGGTGCGCCGGCGCGCAGCTGCGCCGCCTGCCGCCTCCGTCGGCCGGCGCGCCTGCCACTGGCCGCCCCCACCAGCCGGCTGTAGCGCGTGCGCCCACGCACCGCGCGGCCAGCACGCCGGGAGGCCCCCCCTCACCGGCCGGGGACGGTCCCACCCAGCCACCGCCGCGTATCGCTTCACACCCACATGCCATTCACGTTCGTGGGCATGGTGGGTATCGCTGAAACAACCGGTTGGTAGCTCAACCGATCGTCGCCATCACTGATTCACCTCTAGCGAGAACAACCGCACCACAACGGTTTACCAGTTGTTCATTTGCGTAACGTCACCAGCAAACGTAGACGTCCATCGCCATTTGCAAATTCAACGATTGTTGCATGCCTGTGTCAGGTGTCACGACACACTATGTCTGCCCACATACACGCAACAACATGTGCACGCTTCGCGAACACGTGGAAGGTGGCCCCCGTACGTATGCGATGTCCATTGCGCGAACGACTGTCAACCGGCCTCTGTCGCATGTCGCAGATGTGGAACGCAGTGCACCATGCTATCACGGTGTGTGAGAGGAGACGACTACGTCTGACAACACGCGCCACTACATCAACAGACGGCTCATGCTGATCGCCATCCACGGCATACCATACTGCAATCCAGCTCTTATAGGGAGACGACACGTAGCTGAGTGCACAATATTTGGACCGTATGGTTCGCCGTTGTTGGCGCAGTCGTGGTACGGTCACACATGTACCACGATGTATCATTCAGTACATGAGGACCAATGTGCAGTACAGTGTGTGATTTGGACGTACAACATCAGCGGACAGTTGACACAAGCCGTACCACAACGTAGGCTGTGCTTCGCCATGCGAATGCCAATGAACAACTGCGAAGGGCATTGAGCATGTACGTCCTACTGCCATCCGCATTACAGTGTATAGCTGCAAGGTGTTTCACATGAAGCGATACTCTGGGGACCGGGCAGTGCGAGTAGCAAACTATATTGCGGGGGTTGCAGTTAGGCAACACTACACTAATTTAACGCGTCGTATGACAATTACAGAGCAGGTTAAGGCCCAACGTGTGTTGGGTTAAGGCCCAACGTGTGTTGGGTTAAGGCCCAACGTGTGTTGGGTTAAGGCCCAACGTGTGTTGGGTTAAGGCCCAACGTGTGTTGGGTTAAGGCCCAACGTGTGTTGGGTTAAGGCCCAACGTGTGTTGGGTTAAGGCCCAACGTGTGTTGGGTTAAGGCCCAACGTGTGTTGGGTTAAGGCCCAACGTGTGTTGGGTTAAGGCCCAACGTGTGTTGGGTTAAGGCCCAACGTGTGTTGGGTTAAGGCCCAACGTGTGTTGGGTTAAGGCCCAACGTGTGTTGGGTTAAGGCCCAACGTGTGTTGGGTTAAGGCCCAACGTGTGTTGGGTTAAGGCCCAACGTGTGTTGGGTTAAGGCCCAACGTGTGTTGGGTTAAGGCCCAACGTGTGTTGGGTTGAGGCGCAACATAGGTTAGGTTGAGGCGCAACATAGGTTAGGTTGAGGCGCAACATGGGTTAGGTTAAGGCGCAACATGGGTTAGGTTAAGGCGCAACATGGGTTAGGTTAAGGCGCAACATGGGTTAGGTTAAGGCGCAACATGGGTTAGGTTAAGGCGCAACATGGGTTAGGTTAAGGCGCAACATGGGTTAGGTTAAGGCGCAACATGGGTTAGGTTAAGGCGCAACATGGGTTAGGTTAAGGCGCAACATGGGTTAGGTTAAGGCGCAACATGGGTTAGGTTAAGGCGCAACATGGGTTAGGTTAAGGCGCAACATGGGTTAGGTTAAGGCGCAACATAGGTTAGGTTAAGGCGCAACATAGGTTAGGTTAAGGCGCAACATGGGTTAGGTTAAGGCGCAACATAGGTTAGGTTAAGGCGCAACATAGGTTAGGTTAAGGCGCAACATAGGTTAGGTTAAGGCGCAACACGGGTTAGGTTAAGGCGCAACACGGGTTAGGTTAAGGTACAACACGGGTTAGGTTAAGGTACAACACGGGTTAGGTTAAGGTACAACACGGGTTAGGTTAAGGTACAACACGGGTTAGGTTAAGGTACAACACGGGTTAGGTTAAGGTACAACACGGGTTAGGTTAAGGTACAACACGGGTT
>NW_025726203.1:2045000-2047500 GCF_021461395.2 Schistocerca americana | reverse complement strand
TAATAAAAGCGTCCCTTCCATCTCTGGTCGGGACTCTGTTTGCATGTATTAGCTCTAGAATTACCACAGTTATCCAAGTAACGTGGGTACGATCTAAGGAACCATAACTGATTTAATGAGCCATTCGCGGTTTCACCTTAATGCGGCTTGTACTGAGACATGCATGGCTTAATCTTTGAGACAAGCATATGACTACTGGCAGGATCAACCAGGGAGCTGCGTCAACTAGAGCTGAGCAGCCGGCCGCCCGGGAGTGTGTCCCGGGGGCCCGCGCGAACACGCAAGCGTCCGCTCAATTATTCTGCAAACAGGAGGAGGCTGAGCTCCCCTGCACAATACACCTCGAAACCCTCTCAGGTCCCGGCGGCGCGCAGCGCCGTCCTAAGTACTTGGTCGGGTTCGAGAGTGGCGCAATCGCCCGGAGTTTGGCGAGTAGACGCTTTAGGTGCGACCACCCGTGCTCCCAACTGAGCTTGCCGCTGCCGACAGAGGCCCGGGAGCGTGCTGTCGTGGCATTGCCGGCGGGAGACAACACGCGCCACCTACGGTGGCCGGCAGCTCCAACGCCAGCGCCACAGAAGGACAAAAGCCCCACTTGGGTGCCGAAGCGAACTCTCCCAGCACAGCGCACGCGCCAACACGTCCGCACAGCTGCGATACAATCCACCTGCGAGAACCGCAGAGGCGACCGAGCAGCAGACGGCGTCGCGGCGCCGAGCGCCGGGCGGCGGCGCATCCTCAGCGCACACAGTCCTCAATCGGACCAGCACACTGCAGATGTCCACCGCGCTTCGCACCGGGCCCGCGAGGACCTACTTTGGCCGCACGGCGCCGCGTGCAGGGTGCGCCGGCGCGCAGCTGCGCCGCCTGCCGCCTCCGTCGGCCGGCGCGCCTGCCACTGGCCGCCCCCACCAGCCGGCTGTAGCGCGTGCGCCCACGCACCGCGCGGCCAGCACGCCGGGAGGCCCCCCCTCACCGGCCGGGGACGGTCCCACCCAGCCACCGCCGCGTATCGCTTCACACCCACATGCCATTCACGTTCGTGGGCATGGTGGGTATCGCTGAAACAACCGGTTGGTAGCTCAACCGATCGTCGCCATCACTGATTCACCTCTAGCGAGAACAACCGCACCACAACGGTTTACCAGTTGTTCATTTGCGTAACGTCACCAGCAAACGTAGACGTCCATCGCCATTTGCAAATTCAACGATTGTTGCATGCCTGTGTCAGGTGTCACGACACACTATGTCTGCCCACATACACGCAACAACATGTGCACGCTTCGCGAACACGTGGAAGGTGGCCCCCGTACGTATGCGATGTCCATTGCGCGAACGACTGTCAACCGGCCTCTGTCGCATGTCGCAGATGTGGAACGCAGTGCACCATGCTATCACGGTGTGTGAGAGGAGACGACTACGTCTGACAACACGCGCCACTACATCAACAGACGGCTCATGCTGATCGCCATCCACGGCATACCATACTGCAATCCAGCTCTTATAGGGAGACGACACGTAGCTGAGTGCACAATATTTGGACCGTATGGTTCGCCGTTGTTGGCGCAGTCGTGGTACGGTCACACATGTACCACGATGTATCATTCAGTACATGAGGACCAATGTGCAGTACAGTGTGTGATTTGGACGTACAACATCAGCGGACAGTTGACACAAGCCGTACCACAACGTAGGCTGTGCTTCGCCATGCGAATGCCAATGAACAACTGCGAAGGGCATTGAGCATGTACGTCCTACTGCCATCCGCATTACAGTGTATAGCTGCAAGGTGTTTCACATGAAGCGATACTCTGGGGACCGGGCAGTGCGAGTAGCAAACTATATTGCGGGGGTTGCAGTTAGGCAACACTACACTAATTTAACGCGTCGTATGACAATTACAGAGCAGGTTAAGGCCCAACGTGTGTTGGGTTAAGGCCCAACGTGTGTTGGGTTAAGGCCCAACGTGTGTTGGGTTAAGGCCCAACGTGTGTTGGGTTAAGGCCCAACGTGTGTTGGGTTAAGGCCCAACGTGTGTTGGGTTAAGGCCCAACGTGTGTTGGGTTAAGGCCCAACGTGTGTTGGGTTAAGGCCCAACGTGTGTTGGGTTAAGGCCCAACGTGTGTTGGGTTAAGGCCCAACGTGTGTTGGGTTAAGGCCCAACGTGTGTTGGGTTAAGGCCCAACGTGTGTTGGGTTAAGGCCCAACGTGTGTTGGGTTGAGGCGCAACATAGGTTAGGTTGAGGCGCAACATGGGTTAGGTTAAGGCGCAACATGGGTTAGGTTAAGGCGCAACATGGGTTAGGTTAAGGCGCAACATGGGTTAGGTTAAGGCGCAACATGGGTTAGGTTAAGGCGCAACATGGGTTAGGTTAAGGCGCAACATGGGTTAGGTTAAGGCGCAACATGGGTTAGGTTAAGGCGCAACATGGGTTAGGTTAAGGCGCAACATGGGTTAGGTTAAGGCGCAACATGGGTTAGGTTAAGGCGCAACATGGGT
>NW_025726203.1:2032500-2035000 GCF_021461395.2 Schistocerca americana | reverse complement strand
CCCCTGCACAATACACCTCGAAACCCTCTCAGGTCCCGGCGGCGCGCAGCGCCGTCCTAAGTACTTGGTCGGGTTCGAGAGTGGCGCAATCGCCCGGAGTTTGGCGAGTAGACGCTTTAGGTGCGACCACCCGTGCTCCCAACTGAGCTTGCCGCTGCCGACAGAGGCCCGGGAGCGTGCTGTCGTGGCATTGCCGGCGGGAGACAACACGCGCCACCTACGGTGGCCGGCAGCTCCAACGCCAGCGCCACAGAAGGACAAAAGCCCCACTTGGGTGCCGAAGCGAACTCTCCCAGCACAGCGCACGCGCCAACACGTCCGCACAGCTGCGATACAATCCACCTGCGAGAACCGCAGAGGCGACCGAGCAGCAGACGGCGTCGCGGCGCCGAGCGCCGGGCGGCGGCGCATCCTCAGCGCACACAGTCCTCAATCGGACCAGCACACTGCAGATGTCCACCGCGCTTCGCACCGGGCCCGCGAGGACCTACTTTGGCCGCACGGCGCCGCGTGCAGGGTGCGCCGGCGCGCAGCTGCGCCGCCTGCCGCCTCCGTCGGCCGGCGCGCCTGCCACTGGCCGCCCCCACCAGCCGGCTGTAGCGCGTGCGCCCACGCACCGCGCGGCCAGCACGCCGGGAGGCCCCCCCTCACCGGCCGGGGACGGTCCCACCCAGCCACCGCCGCGTATCGCTTCACACCCACATGCCATTCACGTTCGTGGGCATGGTGGGTATCGCTGAAACAACCGGTTGGTAGCTCAACCGATCGTCGCCATCACTGATTCACCTCTAGCGAGAACAACCGCACCACAACGGTTTACCAGTTGTTCATTTGCGTAACGTCACCAGCAAACGTAGACGTCCATCGCCATTTGCAAATTCAACGATTGTTGCATGCCTGTGTCAGGTGTCACGACACACTATGTCTGCCCACATACACGCAACAACATGTGCACGCTTCGCGAACACGTGGAAGGTGGCCCCCGTACGTATGCGATGTCCATTGCGCGAACGACTGTCAACCGGCCTCTGTCGCATGTCGCAGATGTGGAACGCAGTGCACCATGCTATCACGGTGTGTGAGAGGAGACGACTACGTCTGACAACACGCGCCACTACATCAACAGACGGCTCATGCTGATCGCCATCCACGGCATACCATACTGCAATCCAGCTCTTATAGGGAGACGACACGTAGCTGAGTGCACAATATTTGGACCGTATGGTTCGCCGTTGTTGGCGCAGTCGTGGTACGGTCACACATGTACCACGATGTATCATTCAGTACATGAGGACCAATGTGCAGTACAGTGTGTGATTTGGACGTACAACATCAGCGGACAGTTGACACAAGCCGTACCACAACGTAGGCTGTGCTTCGCCATGCGAATGCCAATGAACAACTGCGAAGGGCATTGAGCATGTACGTCCTACTGCCATCCGCATTACAGTGTATAGCTGCAAGGTGTTTCACATGAAGCGATACTCTGGGGACCGGGCAGTGCGAGTAGCAAACTATATTGCGGGGGTTGCAGTTAGGCAACACTACACCAATTTAACGCGTCGTATGACAATTACAGAGCAGGTTAAGGCCCAACGTGTGTTGGGTTAAGGCCCAACGTGTGTTGGGTTAAGGCCCAACGTGTGTTGGGTTAAGGCCCAACGTGTGTTGGGTTAAGGCCCAACGTGTGTTGGGTTAAGGCCCAACGTGTGTTGGGTTAAGGCCCAACGTGTGTTGGGTTAAGGCCCAACGTGTGTTGGGTTAAGGCCCAACGTGTGTTGGGTTAAGGCCCAACGTGTGTTGGGTTAAGGCCCAACGTGTGTTGGGTTAAGGCCCAACGTGTGTTGGGTTAAGGCCCAACGTGTGTTGGGTTAAGGCCCAACGTGTGTTGGGTTAAGGCCCAACGTGTGTTGGGTTAAGGCCCAACGTGTGTTGGGTTAAGGCCCAACGTGTGTTGGGTTAAGGCCCAACGTGTGTTGGGTTAAGGCCCAACGTGTGTTGGGTTAAGGCCCAACGTGTGTTGGGTTAAGGCCCAACGTGTGTTGGGTTAAGGCCCAACGTGTGTTGGGTTAAGGCCCAACGTGTGTTGGGTTGAGGCCCAACGTGTGTTGGGTTGAGGCGCAACATAGGTTAGGTTGAGGCGCAACATAGGTTAGGTTGAGGCGCAACATGGGTTAGGTTAAGGCGCAACATGGGTTAGGTTAAGGCGCAACATGGGTTAGGTTAAGGCGCAACATGGGTTAGGTTAAGGCGCAACATGGGTTAGGTTAAGGCGCAACATGGGTTAGGTTAAGGCGCAACATGGGTTAGGTTAAGGCGCAACATGGGTTAGGTTAAGGCGCAACATGGGTTAGGTTAAGGCGCAACATGGGTTAGGTTAAGGCGCAACATGGGTTAGGTTAAGGCGCAACATGGGTTAGGTTAAGGCGCAACATGGGTTAGGTTAAGGCGCAACATGGGTTAGGTTAAGGCGCAACATGGGTTAGGTTAAGGCGCAACA
>NW_025726203.1:2022500-2027500 GCF_021461395.2 Schistocerca americana | reverse complement strand
AACCCATGGACTCTGCGGCCTGTAGTGGACCCATCCCATTCGTCCTGCCAGATGTCAAGCACTCTTTCACGAATGGCTTTGACGCTTACCAGAGGAATGCCCATTATATTTTGCACCCTTTCAATGTTCTGTTTGTGCAGCCAGTAGAAGGCTGCGTGCTGCCTTATTATTAGGTCTAGTGGGCATAGACCCATAATTACCAACAGTGCATCTGTTGGACTTGTGCTGAATGCTCCAATGCATCTCAACAGAACGTTCCTCTGTATTCGCCGGACAGCAGCGGCAGGCCGCACCAGAGCTAACCTGTGGGCCCACACACTGGATGCGTGCCCTACTATTGGTGCCAATATGCAGTTATGATAAATATTTATTGCCTTTGACGGCAGATGGAACCTTCTTTGTCCAATTGATATTATCTTATTGAACAAAGCTAAGGACTTTGTCGTTATTTGCTCGATATGCGGAATGAAACTCCAATTCTCATCTAAATATACCCCCAGGTAACGGGCATATCTCTGTCGTGACACTGCTTGGCCACTAATTCTGACTGTTGGGTCTCTATTCAACTTGCCTTTCAAGAGCATATATAGCGATTTTTGTGGTGCAATAGACATTTTAGTCTTCTTACACCAGTTGGTTAACAGTTCAATAGCCAGTCGTGATCGGTCTTCGATCACATTGCGAGTGTCACCTTCTACTAGAATTGCGAGATCATCCGCATAAGCAACGACTCCCAGAACTGCAGTCTCTTCCTGCAGGACGTTCAACAAAGGTTCCATGTTAATATCCCAAAAAATGGGACCACACACCGATCCCTGGGGACAACCACGGGATACTCTTTTAGATACGACGGCTCCAGGAGCCGTTATCTTAGCAGTCCTTCCATCACAGTAGGCCTCCAGACAGCCATACAGCAGCTGCGGACACCCAATCTCTCTTAGGCGAGAGAAGAGTGCCGGCCACCACAGGTTGTCGAAGGCCCCTGAGATGTCTATCATTATTCCAAGGACATACTTTGATGTCGCAGAGTGAACAATTCGGCAAACCTCATTGATCGCATCCTGGGTGGAGCGACCCTTTCGGAATCCGAACTGCCTATCACTCATACCATGCAGAGTTCGATGACTCTGGAGACGGTCAGCCAGCAACTTCTCAAATGCTTTGCCCATTACATCCAGCAGACAGATAGGCCGATAGGATTTCGGCACCGTTGGATCTTTATCCGGGCCTTTCCTGATAATTACTACTTCCGCAGTTTTCCACTGTAGTGGATAATAGCCCCTTTGTAAACAGACGCTGTAAATACGACTTAATGCCGGGGCGACCAAGTGTGCGAGTCCCTGTAAGATCTCCACAGGGATCCCGTCAGGACCCGGCGCCTTCTTCCTTGCAAAGGTGTAGATGGTTGCTTCTACCTCCTCTGCTGAGAAAGGGCGCACGTTTGTATCGTTAAGATACGGGATCGAGAGAGCCTGACGTATTTCTCGCTGCTCGTGCGAGTCCTGGTCCTCGATATCATCTGGAAGTAATGTGTCCAACAGCAATCTTGCTGTTTCTTCCCAATTCTTGGTCGTGTCACCATCCCCAGCACGCAGCGTAGACAGCATCATGGGCGATCTAATTTTTTCTCGAACGATTTTGTAGGGAACTCCCCAAGGGTCTGTTCCCAACTGATCGTTCACAAATCTTTCCCAGGATTGGCGCCTTGTAATGTCTAACTGATCCTTGTATCTCTGCTTCAGACGACGATAAATACGCAGGTGGTATTGTCGTTCGTCTTGGGCAAAGCTCCTTTGGTAGTTGCTTCGAGCCCTTCTGACCGATCGTTTAAGCACAGTCAATTCAGGGGTCCACGGGGTGGACTCCCTGCAGATGTATCTCGCTATTCGAGGTACAGATAGTGTGATGGCTGTTTGCACGGAGCTCACAAGCTCCTCCACAGCTTCATCAATATTACCTATGTCCTCCCCGAACTCAGGAGGACTGAACACCTGCACGAGTCGGTCCCAGTCTGTCCGAGCATAGTTGTACCGTTCCACCCACTCACCTGGCACATCCACGATGGTCGACGCTATTTCAAATGTAATACAGTTATGATCGCTGACAGTTAGATGTTCTCTTACTTGCCAGTTATGGACGTGGGGTGCTGCCCTCTCGCTTGCTAGTGTGACATCAATATTTGATGTTGCACCCGCCCTCCCTGAGTAGGTCGGGGGGTACCCAGGCAAGTTTAGCACATGCATGTGCATTTCCATTATCAAATCAACAAGCTCCGCACCCCTTCCGTCCTGTACATCACTGTGCCAGAGTGGGGACTTAGCATTAGCATCAAGAGCTACAATTATAGCCTGCCCAGCTAAAACTCTTAGTATCCAATTCAGCTGATCAAGATAAATCTTGATGTCATGTCTGAATTGGCAGTAGACGTTTACAACGTAAATGCTGTAAGACAGCAAATTAAGTTGTACAACTATAATATGCTCAGTACAGAACTGATTTAATATCGTAGTTTTAATAGTTTTGTTCAATATTATAATTGCACTCATGGGGTTCCCACCCGAGGAAACCACCTGTGCTGTTGCGGGAAAACCAGGGACTCGACCCGCACAGGAGTTCGGTTCTTGTATCAGAAGTATATCTATTCCTTCTTGTTCCGCTACCTTCCGTAGCTCATGTGCAACCATCTGGCTGCGCATGGCATTGACTTGTACCACTTTAAATTTCGCCGTAATCTGTTCTTTGGATAAGCCTATCTAAGAACATTCGGTGGGTTGGACAATCTTTTGGTCCACCACACTTACGGCCCCGTTTCTTACATGGTACACATGTTGCTGCTTTGTCCATGTTAGGACAATCTTTCCTAATATGTCCAGCCAGGCCACAGTGGGCACATATTATATTCGGTTCTGTACAATACTTATTGGTATGGTTTATGTCCTGGCATTTTGTACAACGTGGTACTGCCAGGTAATCTTTAATGTTCAGTGCTGAGTAGCCGACGTACAGCCGGCCAGCCCGCGTTAATACTTTCCATAAGTTCGGTGAAACCTCCACAACATGATGTACAGTCAGCTTTCCTCGAGGCCCTACTTTAAAACGGAGCTTGAACTCTTCATCAAACTCGTTTCTAGTCATTGAGACGTCAAAATTTTGCGTATATATCGCATCAAGTAGGCTGTCCGCTGACATAAATGTAGGTACATCATATAGACTCATAAGTGGACGACGCTTTCGTGGAGATTCACACCTAACTTTCTCGCTTAGTTGTTTATTACCTAAGATCTTTTGGCTGTCTTCTGGCGAGGCCGTCTCGACTATCAGCACATTCTTAGAGGTACGGACACTGTTGATCCTGATTTTATCTTTCTTTGGATCAACACACTTTTCGAAAGCTGTCTTAGCAGCTTTGATGTCTTCGCCAGGTTTAGGTTTTATAAAAACCGTGGGTGCCACTTTTTTAATGTTCTGTTCAATTTTCTCTTTTGCTGTTGGCGCCTTGGCCACAGGGGCTTTGGCAACCGCAGCATACGTCCGAGTAGGCTGACTTCTAATCCTTTTATTTTCTTTTTCTAATTCTGATATTCTCCCCTCTAACTGGGAGTGAACAATTGCCCAATTAGCAATGAAGTCTCTTATCTGGTTTATCGCACCATTGCTGATCTTTCCATTTTTGACACTCGAGTCCAGCAATTTCAAAAATTTCGAGTGTCGCTCAGCAACTGTCAAATTCATCTCGATTTCCGATTCGGAAGCATCTAACACATTACCACTCTCTTGATTTTCCGCCATTATCGTATTCAAAGAGAGTGAAAGATGGAGGCCCGTCTCTTGCCCCGGACCGGCCTCTCTGGCATGGGGGGAGGCTACATGCAGCTCGCTCACCGGTCCCGCCCCTTGACCAAGAGCTGTCAATAACTGAGCTGCCAGGTTTAGCACGCCGTGGGTACAGCGCACTAGTCCTCTTCAACAGCCACACCACTATAGTTTTCACCCGCTCCCTTATCGGCGAATGCCACCCGCATTCCGGGAGAGCGGATTCACTCTCCGTCCTTCGCCCCTTACTAGCCCAGGTTCCCACCAAAGGCCAAGGACCCGGTCCTACTCAGGTGCCGGGCCGGTCCCCCAGACGTTCAGAGGTCTGGACCCATCTAACCTAACCGGGGACATGTCACCACGCCCCGGCTTGGCAGAGCATGCCTCGGAGCCCAAGACAAGGCGAGTGACCTTCGCCGACTTGGGGCAAGATCCCACCACAGCAAATGCACCTGTCAGAACCGGTGTGCAAGTTGTTCAGCACACCGTCGTGCCCCTGCCCTTCAGTCGCCCGAAGGCTTAACAGCTCCACCTCTAGAAGGCGGGTAAGGGCACTTGAGAAGGAGAGGCTGTTTGAGACGCATCCTTCCCCACACTGCCTATTACCAACCCAGAGCCTGCACACCTTGCAGGCCCTTAGTATGAGACAGCCGGAGCTAGTAGATAGGGACAGCGGGAATCTCGTTAATCCATTCATGCGCGTCACTAATTAGATGACGAGGCATTTGGCTAGATTAAGAGAAGTCATAGTTAACTCACGCCGTTTACCCGCGCCTTGCTTGAATTTCTTCAACGTTGACATTCAAAGAGCACTGGGCAGGAATCGCTTTGGACGGAGGCTGGATACTGAACGGGGTACCCCCCACAAGCACCAACCACGCGACCCGACTCCTGGGAACCCCAGTTAACGAGTAGACGTGAGTGTCACCGTACCACAGCAGGGTGGTCACCGACGAGAACCGCCAGATCGCTTACCCAGCCGGACCTGTGGGATGACTTTCGTGTTACGCCCGAACCCCAGGCGGCAGGGACACTAGGGACGCGGCGGAAAGAGCAACGCCGCCACCTAGTGTGGGACTAGTCACCGGGGACGACACCCGGCGGCCGCCAGAAATGAGGGCGCAGGCTATCGGCACTGATATATGAAAATGGGCCGGTCGCCTAACGCACCACAAAAACCTACCGGG
>NW_025726203.1:2012500-2017500 GCF_021461395.2 Schistocerca americana | reverse complement strand
TACCGCGGCTGCTGGCACCAGACTTGCCCTCCAATAGATACTCGTTAAAGGATTTAAAGTGTACTCATTCCGATTACGGGGCCTCGGATGAGTCCCGTATCGTTATTTTTCGTCACTACCTCCCCGTGCCGGGAGTGGGTAATTTGCGCGCCTGCTGCCTTCCTTGGATGTGGTAGCCGTTTCTCAGGCTCCCTCTCCGGAATCGAACCCTGATTCCCCGTTACCCGTTACAACCATGGTAGGCGCAGAACCTACCATCGACAGTTGATAAGGCAGACATTTGAAAGATGCGTCGCCGGTACGAGGACCGTGCGATCAGCCCAAAGTTATTCAGAGTCACCAAGGCAAACGGACCGGACGAGCCGACCGATTGGTTTTGATCTAATAAAAGCGTCCCTTCCATCTCTGGTCGGGACTCTGTTTGCATGTATTAGCTCTAGAATTACCACAGTTATCCAAGTAACGTGGGTACGATCTAAGGAACCATAACTGATTTAATGAGCCATTCGCGGTTTCACCTTAATGCGGCTTGTACTGAGACATGCATGGCTTAATCTTTGAGACAAGCATATGACTACTGGCAGGATCAACCAGGGAGCTGCGTCAACTAGAGCTGAGCAGCCGGCCGCCCGGGAGTGTGTCCCGGGGGCCCGCGCGAACACGCAAGCGTCCGCTCAATTATTCTGCAAACAGGAGGAGGCTGAGCTCCCCTGCACAATACACCTCGAAACCCTCTCAGGTCCCGGCGGCGCGCAGCGCCGTCCTAAGTACTTGGTCGGGTTCGAGAGTGGCGCAATCGCCCGGAGTTTGGCGAGTAGACGCTTTAGGTGCGACCACCCGTGCTCCCAACTGAGCTTGCCGCTGCCGACAGAGGCCCGGGAGCGTGCTGTCGTGGCATTGCCGGCGGGAGACAACACGCGCCACCTACGGTGGCCGGCAGCTCCAACGCCAGCGCCACAGAAGGACAAAAGCCCCACTTGGGTGCCGAAGCGAACTCTCCCAGCACAGCGCACGCGCCAACACGTCCGCACAGCTGCGATACAATCCACCTGCGAGAACCGCAGAGGCGACCGAGCAGCAGACGGCGTCGCGGCGCCGAGCGCCGGGCGGCGGCGCATCCTCAGCGCACACAGTCCTCAATCGGACCAGCACACTGCAGATGTCCACCGCGCTTCGCACCGGGCCCGCGAGGACCTACTTTGGCCGCACGGCGCCGCGTGCAGGGTGCGCCGGCGCGCAGCTGCGCCGCCTGCCGCCTCCGTCGGCCGGCGCGCCTGCCACTGGCCGCCCCCACCAGCCGGCTGTAGCGCGTGCGCCCACGCACCGCGCGGCCAGCACGCCGGGAGGCCCCCCCTCACCGGCCGGGGACGGTCCCACCCAGCCACCGCCGCGTATCGCTTCACACCCACATGCCATTCACGTTCGTGGGCATGGTGGGTATCGCTGAAACAACCGGTTGGTAGCTCAACCGATCGTCGCCATCACTGATTCACCTCTAGCGAGAACAACCGCACCACAACGGTTTACCAGTTGTTCATTTGCGTAACGTCACCAGCAAACGTAGACGTCCATCGCCATTTGCAAATTCAACGATTGTTGCATGCCTGTGTCAGGTGTCACGACACACTATGTCTGCCCACATACACGCAACAACATGTGCACGCTTCGCGAACACGTGGAAGGTGGCCCCCGTACGTATGCGATGTCCATTGCGCGAACGACTGTCAACCGGCCTCTGTCGCATGTCGCAGATGTGGAACGCAGTGCACCATGCTATCACGGTGTGTGAGAGGAGACGACTACGTCTGACAACACGCGCCACTACATCAACAGACGGCTCATGCTGATCGCCATCCACGGCATACCATACTGCAATCCAGCTCTTATAGGGAGACGACACGTAGCTGAGTGCACAATATTTGGACCGTATGGTTCGCCGTTGTTGGCGCAGTCGTGGTACGGTCACACATGTACCACGATGTATCATTCAGTACATGAGGACCAATGTGCAGTACAGTGTGTGATTTGGACGTACAACATCAGCGGACAGTTGACACAAGCCGTACCACAACGTAGGCTGTGCTTCGCCATGCGAATGCCAATGAACAACTGCGAAGGGCATTGAGCATGTACGTCCTACTGCCATCCGCATTACAGTGTATAGCTGCAAGGTGTTTCACATGAAGCGATACTCTGGGGACCGGGCAGTGCGAGTAGCAAACTATATTGCGGGGGTTGCAGTTAGGCAACACTACACTAATTTAACGCGTCGTATGACAATTACAGAGCAGGTTAAGGCCCAACGTGTGTTGGGTTAAGGCCCAACGTGTGTTGGGTTAAGGCCCAACGTGTGTTGGGTTAAGGCCCAACGTGTGTTGGGTTAAGGCCCAACGTGTGTTGGGTTAAGGCCCAACGTGTGTTGGGTTAAGGCCCAACGTGTGTTGGGTTAAGGCCCAACGTGTGTTGGGTTAAGGCCCAACGTGTGTTGGGTTAAGGCCCAACGTGTGTTGGGTTAAGGCCCAACGTGTGTTGGGTTAAGGCCCAACGTGTGTTGGGTTAAGGCCCAACGTGTGTTGGGTTAAGGCCCAACGTGTGTTGGGTTAAGGCCCAACGTGTGTTGGGTTAAGGCCCAACGTGTGTTGGGTTAAGGCCCAACGTGTGTTGGGTTAAGGCCCAACGTGTGTTGGGTTGAGGCCCAACGTGTGTTGGGTTGAGGCGCAACATAGGTTAGGTTGAGGCGCAACATAGGTTAGGTTGAGGCGCAACATGGGTTAGGTTAAGGCGCAACATGGGTTAGGTTAAGGCGCAACATGGGTTAGGTTAAGGCGCAACATGGGTTAGGTTAAGGCGCAACATGGGTTAGGTTAAGGCGCAACATGGGTTAGGTTAAGGCGCAACATGGGTTAGGTTAAGGCGCAACATGGGTTAGGTTAAGGCGCAACATGGGTTAGGTTAAGGCGCAACATGGGTTAGGTTAAGGCGCAACATGGGTTAGGTTAAGGCGCAACATGGGTTAGGTTAAGGCGCAACATGGGTTAGGTTAAGGCGCAACATGGGTTAGGTTAAGGCGCAACATGGGTTAGGTTAAGGCGCAACATGGGTTAGGTTAAGGCGCAACATGGGTTAGGTTAAGGCGCAACATAGGTTAGGTTAAGGCGCAACATAGGTTAGGTTAAGGCGCAACATAGGTTAGGTTAAGGCGCAACATAGGTTAGGTTAAGGCACAACACGGGTTAGGTTAAGGTACAACACGGGTTAGGTTAAGGTACAACACGGGTTAGGTTAAGGTACAACACGGGTTAGGTTAAGGTACAACACGGGTTAGGTTAAGGTACAACACGGGTTAGGTTAAGGTACAACACGGGTTAGGTTAAGGTACAACACGGGTTAGGTTAAGGCACAACACGGGTTAGGTTAAGGCACAATACGGGTTAGGTTAAGGCACAACACGGGTTAGGTTAAGGCACAACACGGGTTAGGTTAAGGCACAATACGGGTTAGGTTAAGGCACAATACGGGTTAGGTTAAGGCACAATACGGGTTAGGTTAAGGCACAATACGGGTTAGGTTAAGGCACAATACGGGTTAGGTTAAGGCACAATACGGGTTAGGTTAAGGCACAATACGGGTTAGGTTAAGGCACAATACGGGTTAGGTTAAGGCACAATACGGGTTAGGTTAAGGCACAATACGGGTTAGGTTAAGGCACAATACGGGTTAGGTTAAGGCACAATACGGGTTAGGTTAAGGCACAATACGGGTTAGGTTAAGGCACAATACGGGTTAGGTTAAGGCACAATACGGGTTAGGTTAAGGTACACATTGTTGTAAGGAAAGGTGTTTTGGGGGGGGGGGGCCGGTTTGTTGATTGTGATTATCGTAAGTAAATGACTGCGGCATCATCTGATTTGGCACGTCAGGGTGCACCTTTGGCTCATGACAGGCGGCGCTCTGATTCCATGCTTGTGGCAGACCTGTGTCTTTCATTCCTGCCATTGTTTTTGTGGTGTGACAGGAGGCAGTATTGTGATGTTGGGTGCACCCCTGTGTAGGACATGTGTGGGTGTTGGTGGCTTAGCTGAGCAATGGTGGTTGTCGGAAGGGTGGGATATTCTGTTTTCCGAGTGGACCTCCCGGTCTGGTTATGATAGTGTGGATTGTCTAATGTGGCAGAGAGGATGCACTGGGTGTTGTTCCATGCTGGTGCTTACATATTGTCTGTGTGCCTGTTACAGGCAGAGAGTAGTGCGTGATAAGAGTGTCTGGCTGACGTGTGATTGTGAGCAGAGTCTTTCAGCATGTATACGGACAGTTGTATACATTATCTGTATTCTGATGGCTCTATCTATTACTAATCAGCGCCGTGTATACGTTTAATCCGGTTCCAGTCGAAACTATTGTATCTCTGTACATTAGTGACACGGCGAGCCCGCTATGTAGTTACTCGTCTCGGCAGCTTCCACCGGTGTATGGCAAATGATTATAAGGAATCAGTCTAGTCGTCAATACCGATAGTGTGACGTCACATGTCTGGGGTGGGGGACGCTGCGCCCTTCCGGTGGGTCATGGCCTAGGAAGACTCTTCCCACGCAGGGGGGCTTGGACTGTCATTGACTCTTCCGAGTAATATACTTGCCGTACGTTTTTGCGACTGCGAGTGCAACGCTCACCGGTACCGACATGGATGGAGCGCCTCCTAGCTGCCGCTGAGCATCTGCATTCGTACAGAGAGCAACGCGATCGCGTCTGTAGCTCGTACGTGGTACAGCTCGCAGCTCATGTATATGGACAGCGGGAATGTCGCATATTGGACATAACTCTTCATGAAACGCACGTTATAGGGGTGGATTGCACATTGCGAGTGCGAGCAAAGTCCGCCGTTCATCCGCTGGAGTTGCGAGTTGGGCGGTTGGGGTGGGGAACGAACGGGTGCAGGTGGAGTGATTGCCGGTCCACGACTTCGTGCGGCAGAGGCGCTGGCGTTGGGGTGCTGTTGTCGA
>NW_025726203.1:2000000-2002500 GCF_021461395.2 Schistocerca americana | reverse complement strand
CGTCGTATGACAATTACAGAGCAGGTTAAGGCCCAACGTGTGTTGGGTTAAGGCCCAACGTGTGTTGGGTTAAGGCCCAACGTGTGTTGGGTTAAGGCCCAACGTGTGTTGGGTTAAGGCCCAACGTGTGTTGGGTTAAGGCCCAACGTGTGTTGGGTTAAGGCCCAACGTGTGTTGGGTTAAGGCCCAACGTGTGTTGGGTTAAGGCCCAACGTGTGTTGGGTTAAGGCCCAACGTGTGTTGGGTTAAGGCCCAACGTGTGTTGGGTTAAGGCCCAACGTGTGTTGGGTTAAGGCCCAACGTGTGTTGGGTTAAGGCCCAACGTGTGTTGGGTTAAGGCCCAACGTGTGTTGGGTTAAGGCCCAACGTGTGTTGGGTTAAGGCCCAACGTGTGTTGGGTTAAGGCCCAACGTGTGTTGGGTTAAGGCCCAACGTGTGTTGGGTTAAGGCCCAACGTGTGTTGGGTTAAGGCCCAACGTGTGTTGGGTTAAGGCCCAACGTGTGTTGGGTTAAGGCCCAACGTGTGTTGGGTTAAGGCCCAACGTGTGTTGGGTTGAGGCCCAACGTGTGTTGGGTTGAGGCGCAACATAGGTTAGGTTGAGGCGCAACATAGGTTAGGTTGAGGCGCAACATGGGTTAGGTTAAGGCGCAACATGGGTTAGGTTAAGGCGCAACATGGGTTAGGTTAAGGCGCAACATGGGTTAGGTTAAGGCGCAACATGGGTTAGGTTAAGGCGCAACATGGGTTAGGTTAAGGCGCAACATGGGTTAGGTTAAGGCGCAACATGGGTTAGGTTAAGGCGCAACATGGGTTAGGTTAAGGCGCAACATGGGTTAGGTTAAGGCGCAACATGGGTTAGGTTAAGGCGCAACATGGGTTAGGTTAAGGCGCAACATGGGTTAGGTTAAGGCGCAACATGGGTTAGGTTAAGGCGCAACATAGGTTAGGTTAAGGCACAACACGGGTTAGGTTAAGGCACAACACGGGTTAGGTTAAGGCACAATACGGGTTAGGTTAAGGCACAATACGGGTTAGGTTAAGGCACAATACGGGTTAGGTTAAGGCACAATACGGGTTAGGTTAAGGCACAATACGGGTTAGGTTAAGGCACAATACGGGTTAGGTTAAGGCACAATACGGGTTAGGTTAAGGCACAATACGGGTTAGGTTAAGGCACAATACGGGTTAGGTTAAGGCACAATACGGGTTAGGTTAAGGCACAATACGGGTTAGGTTAAGGCACAATACGGGTTAGGTTAAGGCACAATACGGGTTAGGTTAAGGTACACATTGTTGTAAGGAAAGGTGTTTTGGGGGGGGGGGGCCGGTTTGTTGATTGTGATTATCGTAAGTAAATGACTGCGGCATCATCTGATTTGGCACGTCAGGGTGCACCTTTGGCTCATGACAGGCGGCGCTCTGATTCCATGCTTGTGGCAGACCTGTGTCTTTCATTCCTGCCATTGTTTTTGTGGTGTGACAGGAGGCAGTATTGTGATGTTGGGTGCACCCCTGTGTAGGACATGTGTGGGTGTTGGTGGCTTAGCTGAGCAATGGTGGTTGTCGGAAGGGTGGGATATTCTGTTTTCCGAGTGGACCTCCCGGTCTGGTTATGATAGTGTGGATTGTCTAATGTGGCAGAGAGGATGCACTGGGTGTTGTTCCATGCTGGTGCTTACATATTGTCTGTGTGCCTGTTACAGGCAGAGAGTAGTGCGTGATAAGAGTGTCTGGCTGACGTGTGATTGTGAGCAGAGTCTTTCAGCATGTATACGGACAGTTGTATACATTATCTGTATTCTGATGGCTCTATCTATTACTAATCAGCGCCGTGTATACGTTTAATCCGGTTCCAGTCGAAACTATTGTATCTCTGTACATTAGTGACACGGCGAGCCCGCTATGTAGTTACTCGTCTCGGCAGCTTCCACCGGTGTATGGCAAATGATTATAAGGAATCAGTCTAGTCGTCAATACCGATAGTGTGACGTCACATGTCTGGGGTGGGGGACGCTGCGCCCTTCCGGTGGGTCATGGCCTAGGAAGACTCTTCCCACGCAGGGGGGCTTGGACTGTCATTGACTCTTCCGAGTAATATACTTGCCGTACGTTTTTGCGACTGCGAGTGCAACGCTCACCGGTACCGACATGGATGGAGCGCCTCCTAGCTGCCGCTGAGCATCTGCATTCGTACAGAGAGCAACGCGATCGCGTCTGTAGCTCGTACGTGGTACAGCTCGCAGCTCATGTATATGGACAGCGGGAATGTCGCATATTGGACATAACTCTTCATGAAACGCACGTTATAGGGGTGGATTGCACATTGCGAGTGCGAGCAAAGTCCGCCGTTCATCCGCTGGAGTTGCGAGTTGGGCGGTTGGGGTGGGGAACGAACGGGTGCACGTGGAGTGATTGCCGGTTCACGACTTCGTGCGGCAGAGGCGCTGGCGTTGGGGTGCTGTTGTCGACAGAGGATGCAGGCTTTGTGGGTGGGGTCGA
>NW_025726203.1:1985000-1990000 GCF_021461395.2 Schistocerca americana | reverse complement strand
GAAGGATGTCACGCGACTAGTTAGCAGGCTAGAGTCTCGTTCGTTATCGGAATTAACCAGACAAATCGCTCCACCAACTAAGAACGGCCATGCACCACCACCCACCGAATCAAGAAAGAGCTATCAATCTGTCAATCCTTCCGGTGTCCGGGCCTGGTGAGGTTTCCCGTGTTGAGTCAAATTAAGCCGCAGGCTCCACTCCTGGTGGTGCCCTTCCGTCAATTCCTTTAAGTTTCAGCTTTGCAACCATACTTCCCCCGGAACCCAAAAGCTTTGGTTTCCCGGAGGCTGCCCGCCGAGTCATCGGAGGAACTGCGGCGGATCGCTGGCTGGCATCGTTTATGGTTAGAACTAGGGCGGTATCTGATCGCCTTCGAACCTCTAACTTTCGTTCTTGATTAATGAAAACATACTTGGCAAATGCTTTCGCTTCTGTTCGTCTTGCGACGATCCAAGAATTTCACCTCTAACGTCGCAATACGAATGCCCCCGCCTGTCCCTATTAATCATTACCTCGGGTTCCGAAAACCAACAAAATAGAACCGAGGTCCTATTCCATTATTCCATGCACACAGTATTCAGGCGGGCTTGCCTGCTTTAAGCACTCTAATTTGTTCAAAGTAAACGTGCCGGCCCACCGAGACACTCACTCAAGAGCACCCTGGTAGGATTGCAACGGGGTCCGCCTCGGGACGCACGAGCACGCACGAGGCGCGTCGCACGCCTTCAGCTCGCCCCACCGGCAGGACGTCCCACGATACATGCCAGTTAAACACCGACGGGCGGTGAACCAACAGCGTGGGACACAAATCCAACTACGAGCTTTTTAACCGCAACAACTTTAATATACGCTATTGGAGCTGGAATTACCGCGGCTGCTGGCACCAGACTTGCCCTCCAATAGATACTCGTTAAAGGATTTAAAGTGTACTCATTCCGATTACGGGGCCTCGGATGAGTCCCGTATCGTTATTTTTCGTCACTACCTCCCCGTGCCGGGAGTGGGTAATTTGCGCGCCTGCTGCCTTCCTTGGATGTGGTAGCCGTTTCTCAGGCTCCCTCTCCGGAATCGAACCCTGATTCCCCGTTACCCGTTACAACCATGGTAGGCGCAGAACCTACCATCGACAGTTGATAAGGCAGACATTTGAAAGATGCGTCGCCGGTACGAGGACCGGGCGATCAGCCCAAAGTTATTCAGAGTCACCAAGGCAAACGGACCGGACGAGCCGACCGATTGGTTTTGATCTAATAAAAGCGTCCCTTCCATCTCTGGTCGGGACTCTGTTTGCATGTATTAGCTCTAGAATTACCACAGTTATCCAAGTAACGTGGGTACGATCTAAGGAACCATAACTGATTTAATGAGCCATTCGCGGTTTCACCTTAATGCGGCTTGTACTGAGACATGCATGGCTTAATCTTTGAGACAAGCATATGACTACTGGCAGGATCAACCAGGGAGCTGCGTCAACTAGAGCTGAGCAGCCGGCCGCCCGGGAGTGTGTCCCGGGGGCCCGCGCGAACACGCAAGCGTCCGCTCAATTATTCTGCAAACAGGAGGAGGCTGAGCTCCCCTGCACAATACACCTCGAAACCCTCTCAGGTCCCGGCGGCGCGCAGCGCCGTCCTAAGTACTTGGTCGGGTTCGAGAGTGGCGCAATCGCCCGGAGTTTGGCGAGTAGACGCTTTAGGTGCGACCACCCGTGCTCCCAACTGAGCTTGCCGCTGCCGACAGAGGCCCGGGAGCGTGCTGTCGTGGCATTGCCGGCGGGAGACAACACGCGCCACCTACGGTGGCCGGCAGCTCCAACGCCAGCGCCACAGAAGGACAAAAGCCCCACTTGGGTGCCGAAGCGAACTCTCCCAGCACAGCGCACGCGCCAACACGTCCGCACAGCTGCGATACAATCCACCTGCGAGAACCGCAGAGGCGACCGAGCAGCAGACGGCGTCGCGGCGCCGAGCGCCGGGCGGCGGCGCATCCTCAGCGCACACAGTCCTCAATCGGACCAGCACACTGCAGATGTCCACCGCGCTTCGCACCGGGCCCGCGAGGACCTACTTTGGCCGCACGGCGCCGCGTGCAGGGTGCGCCGGCGCGCAGCTGCGCCGCCTGCCGCCTCCGTCGGCCGGCGCGCCTGCCACTGGCCGCCCCCACCAGCCGGCTGTAGCGCGTGCGCCCACGCACCGCGCGGCCAGCACGCCGGGAGGCCCCCCCTCACCGGCCGGGGACGGTCCCACCCAGCCACCGCCGCGTATCGCTTCACACCCACATGCCATTCACGTTCGTGGGCATGGTGGGTATCGCTGAAACAACCGGTTGGTAGCTCAACCGATCGTCGCCATCACTGATTCACCTCTAGCGAGAACAACCGCACCACAACGGTTTACCAGTTGTTCATTTGCGTAACGTCACCAGCAAACGTAGACGTCCATCGCCATTTGCAAATTCAACGATTGTTGCATGCCTGTGTCAGGTGTCACGACACACTATGTCTGCCCACATACACGCAACAACATGTGCACGCTTCGCGAACACGTGGAAGGTGGCCCCCGTACGTATGCGATGTCCATTGCGCGAACGACTGTCAACCGGCCTCTGTCGCATGTCGCAGATGTGGAACGCAGTGCACCATGCTATCACGGTGTGTGAGAGGAGACGACTACGTCTGACAACACGCGCCACTACATCAACAGACGGCTCATGCTGATCGCCATCCACGGCATACCATACTGCAATCCAGCTCTTATAGGGAGACGACACGTAGCTGAGTGCACAATATTTGGACCGTATGGTTCGCCGTTGTTGGCGCAGTCGTGGTACGGTCACACATGTACCACGATGTATCATTCAGTACATGAGGACCAATGTGCAGTACAGTGTGTGATTTGGACGTACAACATCAGCGGACAGTTGACACAAGCCGTACCACAACGTAGGCTGTGCTTCGCCATGCGAATGCCAATGAACAACTGCGAAGGGCATTGAGCATGTACGTCCTACTGCCATCCGCATTACAGTGTATAGCTGCAAGGTGTTTCACATGAAGCGATACTCTGGGGACCGGGCAGTGCGAGTAGCAAACTATATTGCGGGGGTTGCAGTTAGGCAACACTACACTAATTTAACGCGTCGTATGACAATTACAGAGCAGGTTAAGGCCCAACGTGTGTTGGGTTAAGGCCCAACGTGTGTTGGGTTAAGGCCCAACGTGTGTTGGGTTAAGGCCCAACGTGTGTTGGGTTAAGGCCCAACGTGTGTTGGGTTAAGGCCCAACGTGTGTTGGGTTAAGGCCCAACGTGTGTTGGGTTAAGGCCCAACGTGTGTTGGGTTAAGGCCCAACGTGTGTTGGGTTAAGGCCCAACGTGTGTTGGGTTAAGGCCCAACGTGTGTTGGGTTAAGGCCCAACGTGTGTTGGGTTAAGGCCCAACGTGTGTTGGGTTAAGGCCCAACGTGTGTTGGGTTAAGGCCCAACGTGTGTTGGGTTGAGGCCCAACGTGTGTTGGGTTGAGGCGCAACATAGGTTAGGTTGAGGCGCAACATAGGTTAGGTTGAGGCGCAACATGGGTTAGGTTGAGGCGCAACATGGGTTAGGTTGAGGCGCAACATGGGTTAGGTTGAGGCGCAACATGGGTTAGGTTGAGGCGCAACATGGGTTAGGTTAAGGCGCAACATGGGT
Organism: Schistocerca americana; assembly: GCF_021461395.2. Taxonomy (NCBI): domain Eukaryota; kingdom Metazoa; phylum Arthropoda; class Insecta; order Orthoptera; family Acrididae; genus Schistocerca; species Schistocerca americana. The sequence goes on along the minus strand of NW_025726203.1, from coordinate 1,986,317 downwards.
TAGGTTAAGGCGCAACATGGGTTAGGTTAAGGCGCAACATGGGTTAGGTTAAGGCGCAACATGGGTTAGGTTAAGGCGCAACATGGGTTAGGTTAAGGCGCAACATGGGTTAGGTTAAGGCGCAACATGGGTTAGGTTAAGGCGCAACATGGGTTAGGTTAAGGCGCAACATGGGTCAGGTTAAGGCGCAACATGGGTTAGGTTAAGGCGCAACATGGGTTAGGTTAAGGCGCAACATGGGTTAGGTTAAGGCGCAACATGGGTTAGGTTAAGGCGCAACATGGGTTAGGTTAAGGCGCAACATAGGTTAGGTTAAGGCGCAACATGGGTTAGGTTAAGGCGCAACATAGGTTAGGTTAAGGCGCAACATAGGTTAGGTTAAGGCGCAACATAGGTTAGGTTAAGGCGCAACATAGGTTAGGTTAAGGCACAACACGGGTTAGGTTAAGGTACAACACGGGTTAGGTTAAGGTACAACACGGGTTAGGTTAAGGTACAACACGGGTTAGGTTGAGGTACAACACGGGTTAGGTTAAGGTACAACACGGGTTAGGTTAAGGTACAACACGGGTTAGGTTAAGGTACAACACGGGTTAGGTTAAGGTACAACACGGGTTAGGTTAAGGCACAACACGGGTTAGGTTAAGGCACAATACGGGTTAGGTTAAGGCACAACACGGGTTAGGTTAAGGCACAACACGGGTTAGGTTAAGGCACAACACGGGTTAGGTTAAGGCACAATACGGGTTAGGTTAAGGCACAATACGGGTTAGGTTAAGGCACAATACGGGTTAGGTTAAGGCACAATACGGGTTAGGTTAAGGCACAATACGGGTTAGGTTAAGGCACAATACGGGTTAGGTTAAGGCACAATACGGGTTAGGTTAAGGCACAATACGGGTTAGGTTAAGGCACAATACGGGTTAGGTTAAGGCACAATACGGGTTAGGTTAAGGCACAATACGGGTTAGGTTAAGGCACAATACGGGTTAGGTTAAGGCACAATACGGGTTAGGTTAAGGCACAATACGGGTTAGGTTAAGGTACACATTGTTGTAAGGAAAGGTGTTTTGGGGGGGGGGGGCCGGTTTGTTGATTGTGATTATCGTAAGTAAATGACTGCGGCATCATCTGATTTGGCACGTCAGGGTGCACCTTTGGCTCATGACAGGCGGCGCTCTGATTCCATGCTTGTGGCAGACCTGTGTCTTTCATTCCTGCCATTGTTTTTGTGGTGTGACAGGAGGCAGTATTGTGATGTTGGGTGCACCCCTGTGTAGGACATGTGTGGGTGTTGGTGGCTTAGCTGAGCAATGG
>NW_025726203.1:1977500-1980000 GCF_021461395.2 Schistocerca americana | reverse complement strand
TGAACAGGAGGGGGGAGAGGGGATCGCCCTGGCGAACGCCCCGTGCTGGCTGCACAGACACGCCCACGCCGGCGCCGTCCGCTATCACTGTCGTGCTGCCCTCGTAGCACCGCTCGACATACTCGACAAAGCAATCCGGCAGGCCATGCGCCTTCAGCACGGGGCGAAGGGCAGCATGATCTACCGAATCGAATGCCTTAGATACGTCGATCGATGCCACAAAGACAGAGCGGCAGGAGCGAACTGCGTCGGTGAGAGCAGTGTCCAAGATGAAGGTATTTTCCAACATCCCATCCCGAGGGATGAATGCCCGCTGACGTTCGTCCACAGCACAAGCGCGCATCAGGCGTGACGCGAGAACCTTGTGAAAGGTCCGCGCCAACACCGAGCAGACCGTAATGGGGCGAAAGTCAGCGGGGGATGTTGGTGCAGCCGTTTTCGGGAGAAGGGACGTCCGCGCGCGAAGCAGGCGTTCCGGAAGGGCGCGGGCCAGAAGGAAGAGATTCATCACTTTCACCAGGACTTCGTGCGGCAGGCGCCGCAACTCCGCTGGGGTAAGGCCGTCCGGCCCGGCTGCTGATCCCCTGGGCGGCAACGCGGCGGCGACCTCCTCACGTGTGACCGGCCCCCATATGCACTCGAGAGCGACAGGCTCTGAGTGCGGGAGGAGGCGGTCACGAATGAAGCCCGCGGTGGAGATGGGCTTCTTGGTGAAGAGGTCCGCCCAGAAGTCCAGCAGACCAGGGATGGCAGGTGGCGGCTGGAGCAGGGTGCCATCCAAGAGGCCGCGCACGCAACGCGCACGCGACCGTCGGAAGGCATCCTGCGTTCTCGCGTACTCCCAGCGGCGCCGCTTGCGCTTCTGCGTCGGCGGCGCGGCAGGCGGCCGCTTCGATGGTTGGCGCGGCCGCTGTGTCCTGGTGATCGATCTCTCCCCTCTGGACCCGACCGACGCAAGGGCATCCGGGAGCATGCCCAGGATGACATCGGGCGGCGTGCCCCGCCCCAGACCGATGACACGATCCAGGGCAGAGAAACGCTGGGCGGAAGCGGGTAGCCCCGCCAGATGCTCCCAGATGGCGGCGTCAGTCGGCCCCTCCGGCGGCGGCCCGGTGGTGTCGGCCGCGAAGTCCTCGGCTGCGTCGACGGGCGGCGCAGCGGCCTCGCCCGCGTCAGGCAGCGGGCTCGCCGCTCCCCGGCGGGACGCCGGCTCTTCCCCCCGACCGATCTCAAGCGCCTCCATGAATTGGCGGACAAGCTGCTTGTGGGCAGCTTGCCGCCGTCGGCACTTGATTGCCTCAAGCGTTCGGTCGGGGAACATCCTGATGAGCTCTTGATTTACAAAGAAGAACCGGGCGTCCCTCTCGAGGAACAGTTCGGCCTCTGCCTTGGCGAGCGACAGGACTTCTTCCTCCGTCCACCTCGCGCGATGCCTCTCCGTGACGATCTCCGCGTTGGCGGCCGCAAGGTGTTGGCGGCGGCGATGGACCCCGAGACCGTTTTTGGTGGTGAAGCTGCGGTGGCACTCACTACAGGCGTATACAGCTGCAAAAGTTACAAGATTTTCGGCACGGCCGGTTGGCCGGCTAGGTGCTGGGGGAGTTGGGGTGGCACCTTCAGCGGAAGGGCCACCACTTTTTCTCTGGTTACTGCCCCCAACTAAAAAAGGGATAGTGCGAGGGGGGGCTGGTAACCCCCCCAAGCCCCTGGTGCGGTCTTCCACTCTGCTAAAATCAGCGGGCCCACGAGAAGGGGAGAAGACCGCAGGAGAGGAGAGGCTAAGAGGGCTAGGCCCATGTATTGCGCATCACTCTCCCTGTAACTATAACCCAAGGAAGGCACCTCGCAGCAGCAGCACGACTACATCAAGACCGCACTTCGAAAAGCCAAGTCCGGATGCAGCCACACCGCCGCCACTTGGCCACCTTAAGAGAGTCATAGTTACTCCCGCCGTTTACCCGCGCTTGCTTGAATTTCTTCACGTTGACATTCAGAGCACTGGGCAGAAATCACATTGCGTCAACACCCGCTAGGGCCATCGCAATGCTTTGTTTTAATTAGACAGTCGGATTCCCCCAGTCCGTGCCAGTTCTGAGTTGATCGTTGAATGGCGGCCGAAGAGAATCCGCGCACCCGCGCGCCCCCGGAGGAGCACGCTAAGGCGGACGCGGCCTCGCAGCAAGGAAGATCCGTGGGAGGCCAAGGCACGGGACCGAGCTCGGATCCTGCACGCAGGTTGAAGCACCGGGGCGCGAACGCCGCGCAGGCGCGCGCATCCTGCACCGCCGGCCAGCACGAGGCCAACCAACGGCGAGAGCAGACCACGCCCGCGCTAAACGCCCGCACTTACCGGCACCCCTACGGCACTCACCTCGCCCAGGCCCGGCACGTTAGCGCTGACCCACTTCCCGACCAAGCCCGACACGCCCCGATCCTCAGAGCCAATCCTTATCCCGAAGTTACGGATCCAATTTGCCGACTTCCCTTACCTACATTATTC
>NW_025726203.1:1967500-1972500 GCF_021461395.2 Schistocerca americana | reverse complement strand
TGCAAACAGGAGGAGGCTGAGCTCCCCTGCACAATACACCTCGAAACCCTCTCAGGTCCCGGCGGCGCGCAGCGCCGTCCTAAGTACTTGGTCGGGTTCGAGAGTGGCGCAATCGCCCGGAGTTTGGCGAGTAGACGCTTTAGGTGCGACCACCCGTGCTCCCAACTGAGCTTGCCGCTGCCGACAGAGGCCCGGGAGCGTGCTGTCGTGGCATTGCCGGCGGGAGACAACACGCGCCACCTACGGTGGCCGGCAGCTCCAACGCCAGCGCCACAGAAGGACAAAAGCCCCACTTGGGTGCCGAAGCGAACTCTCCCAGCACAGCGCACGCGCCAACACGTCCGCACAGCTGCGATACAATCCACCTGCGAGAACCGCAGATGCGACCGAGCAGCAGACGGCGTCGCGGCGCCGAGCGCCGGGCGGCGGCGCATCCTCAGCGCACACAGTCCTCAATCGGACCAGCACACTGCAGATGTCCACCGCGCTTCGCACCGGGCCCGCGAGGACCTACTTTGGCCGCACGGCGCCGCGTGCAGGGTGCGCCGGCGCGCAGCTGCGCCGCCTGCCGCCTCCGTCGGCCGGCGCGCCTGCCACTGGCCGCCCCCACCAGCCGGCTGTAGCGCGTGCGCCCACGCACCGCGCGGCCAGCACGCCGGGAGGCCCCCCCTCACCGGCCGGGGACGGTCCCACCCAGCCACCGCCGCGTATCGCTTCACACCCACATGCCATTCACGTTCGTGGGCATGGTGGGTATCGCTGAAACAACCGGTTGGTAGCTCAACCGATCGTCGCCATCACTGATTCACCTCTAGCGAGAACAACCGCACCACAACGGTTTACCAGTTGTTCATTTGCGTAACGTCACCAGCAAACGTAGACGTCCATCGCCATTTGCAAATTCAACGATTGTTGCATGCCTGTGTCAGGTGTCACGACACACTATGTCTGCCCACATACACGCAACAACATGTGCACGCTTCGCGAACACGTGGAAGGTGGCCCCCGTACGTATGCGATGTCCATTGCGCGAACGACTGTCAACCGGCCTCTGTCGCATGTCGCAGATGTGGAACGCAGTGCACCATGCTATCACGGTGTGTGAGAGGAGACGACTACGTCTGACAACACGCGCCACTACATCAACAGACGGCTCATGCTGATCGCCATCCACGGCATACCATACTGCAATCCAGCTCTTATAGGGAGACGACACGTAGCTGAGTGCACAATATTTGGACCGTATGGTTCGCCGTTGTTGGCGCAGTCGTGGTACGGTCACACATGTACCACGATGTATCATTCAGTACATGAGGACCAATGTGCAGTACAGTGTGTGATTTGGACGTACAACATCAGCGGACAGTTGACACAAGCCGTACCACAACGTAGGCTGTGCTTCGCCATGCGAATGCCAATGAACAACTGCGAAGGGCATTGAGCATGTACGTCCTACTGCCATCCGCATTACAGTGTATAGCTGCAAGGTGTTTCACATGAAGCGATACTCTGGGGACCGGGCAGTGCGAGTAGCAAACTATATTGCGGGGGTTGCAGTTAGGCAACACTACACTAATTTAACGCGTCGTATGACAATTACAGAGCAGGTTAAGGCCCAACGTGTGTTGGGTTAAGGCCCAACGTGTGTTGGGTTAAGGCCCAACGTGTGTTGGGTTAAGGCCCAACGTGTGTTGGGTTAAGGCCCAACGTGTGTTGGGTTAAGGCCCAACGTGTGTTGGGTTAAGGCCCAACGTGTGTTGGGTTAAGGCCCAACGTGTGTTGGGTTAAGGCCCAACGTGTGTTGGGTTAAGGCCCAACGTGTGTTGGGTTAAGGCCCAACGTGTGTTGGGTTAAGGCCCAACGTGTGTTGGGTTAAGGCCCAACGTGTGTTGGGTTAAGGCCCAACGTGTGTTGGGTTAAGGCCCAACGTGTGTTGGGTTAAGGCCCAACGTGTGTTGGGTTAAGGCCCAACGTGTGTTGGGTTAAGGCCCAACGTGTGTTGGGTTGAGGCCCAACGTGTGTTGGGTTGAGGCGCAACATAGGTTAGGTTGAGGCGCAACATAGGTTAGGTTGAGGCGCAACATGGGTTAGGTTAAGGCGCAACATGGGTTAGGTTAAGGCGCAACATGGGTTAGGTTAAGGCGCAACATGGGTTAGGTTAAGGCGCAACATGGGTTAGGTTAAGGCGCAACATGGGTTAGGTTAAGGCGCAACATGGGTTAGGTTAAGGCGCAACATGGGTTAGGTTAAGGCGCAACATGGGTTAGGTTAAGGCGCAACATGGGTTAGGTTAAGGCGCAACATGGGTTAGGTTAAGGCGCAACATGGGTTAGGTTAAGGCGCAACATGGGTTAGGTTAAGGCGCAACATGGGTTAGGTTAAGGCGCAACATAGGTTAGGTTAAGGCGCAACATGGGTTAGGTTAAGGCGCAACATAGGTTAGGTTAAGGCGCAACATAGGTTAGGTTAAGGCGCAACATAGGTTAGGTTAAGGCGCAACACAGGTTAGGTTAAGGCACAACACGGGTTAGGTTAAGGTACAACACGGGTTAGGTTAAGGTACAACACGGGTTAGGTTAAGGTACAACACAGTTTAGGTTAAGGTACAACACGGGTTAGGTTAAGGTACAACACGGGTTAGGTTAAGGTACAACACGGGTTAGGTTAAGGTACAACACGGGTTAGGTTAAGGTACAACACGGGTTAGGTTAAGGCACAACACGGGTTAGGTTAAGGCACAACACGGGTTAGGTTAAGGCACAACACGGGTTAGGTTAAGGCACAATACGGGTTAGGTTAAGGCACAACACGGGTTAGGTTAAGGCACAACACGGGTTAGGTTAAGGCACAATACGGGTTAGGTTAAGGCACAATACGGGTTAGGTTAAGGCACAATACGGGTTAGGTTAAGGCACAATACGGGTTAGGTTAAGGCACAATACGGGTTAGGTTAAGGCACAATACGGGTTAGGTTAAGGCACAATACGGGTTAGGTTAAGGCACAATACGGGTTAGGTTAAGGCACAATACGGGTTAGGTTAAGGCACAATACGGGTTAGGTTAAGGCACAATACGGGTTAGGTTAAGGCACAATACGGGTTAGGTTAAGGCACAATACGGGTTAGGTTAAGGCACAATACGGGTTAGGTTAAGGCACAATACGGGTTAGGTTAAGGCACAATACGGGTTAGGTTAAGGCACAATACGGGTTAGGTTAAGGTACACATTGTTGTAAGGAAAGGTGTTTTGGGGGGGGGGGGGCCGGTTTGTTGATTGTGATTATCGTAAGTAAATGACTGCGGCATCATCTGATTTGGCACGTCAGGGTGCACCTTTGGCTCATGACAGGCGGCGCTCTGATTCCATGCTTGTGGCAGACCTGTGTCTTTCATTCCTGCCATTGTTTTTGTGGTGTGACAGGAGGCAGTATTGTGATGTTGGGTGCACCCCTGTGTAGGACATGTGTGGGTGTTGGTGGCTTAGCTGAGCAATGGTGGTTGTCGGAAGGGTGGGATATTCTGTTTTCCGAGTGGACCTCCCGGTCTGGTTATGATAGTGTGGATTGTCTAATGTGGCAGAGAGGATGCACTGGGTGTTGTTCCATGCTGGTGCTTACATATTGTCTGTGTGCCTGTTACAGGCAGAGAGTAGTGCGTGATAAGAGTGTCTGGCTGACGTGTGATTGTGAGCAGAGTCTTTCAGCATGTATACGGACAGTTGTATACATTATCTGTATTCTGATGGCTCTATCTATTACTAATCAGCGCCGTGTATACGTTTAATCCGGTTCCAGTCGAAACTATTGTATCTCTGTACATTAGTGACACGGCGAGCCCGCTATGTAGTTACTCGTCTCGGCAGCTTCCACCGGTGTATGGCAAATGATTATAAGGAATCAGTCTAGTCGTCAATACCGATAGTGTGACGTCACATGTCTGGGGTGGGGGACGCTGCGCCCTTCCGGTGGGTCATGGCCTAGGAAGACTCTTCCCACGCAGGGGGGCTTGGACTGTCATTGACTCTTCCGAGTAATATACTTGCCGTACGTTTTTGCGACTGCGAGTGCAACGCTCACCGGTACCGACATGGATGGAGCGCCTCCTAGCTGCCGCTGAGCATCTGCATTCGTACAGAGAGCAACGCGATCGCGTCTGTAGCTCGTACGTGGTACAGCTCGCAGCTCATGTATATGGACAGTACTGTACATGGCTGCTCTGGTTTGGGTTTCCCCTGGCCAGAGGTGGATTATCATCAGGGATCCCCGAGCTTCCGCTCATACTCCCTTCAAATCCAACCCATGCATCCACTACCCAACTTCGCCACAACGAAGGAAACCAGCTCGGAAAAACTACCCCCTTGGTGGGGGAATGGACCTTCCATCTGAAGAGCGCCTTTAGCCACCCTTTTGGGTGCCCACGGGGAACCACGTGGAGGCGGCGCCGCCACTGCTGATGGCGACCCTTTTCATCAGCAGTATATCATGTATATGGACAGCGGGAATGTCGCATATTGGACATAACTCTTCATGAAACGCACGTTATAGGGGTGGATTGCACATTGCGAGTGCGAGCAAAGTCCGCCGTTCATCCGCTGGAGTTGCGAGTTGGGCGGTTGGGGTGGGGAACGAACGGGTGCAGGTGGAGTGATTGCCGGTCCACGACTTCGTGCGGCAGAGGCGCTGGCGTTGGGGTGCTGTTGTCGACAGAGGATGCAGGCTTTGTGGGTGGGGTCGAAAGAAGGGCACTGTGGGCCCATGGCTGTCTTAGTCGGCTTGGCGTCTCATAGATGACGGTATCGTCGTTGCAGGAGGTCATGTTGCGGGAGACCTACAGATGGCAGTATGTTTTGCGGTGCGCTCGACATGGCGGACGTAGTGTTGTCAGATTCGCATAGATGGAGGTATTGCATGTGGTTTCGCCGTATTTTCATAGATGGCGATACTGTTTTGCCGGCATGGTTGGCGTAGTTCCGTCGGATCCCTGTAGATGGAGGTGCCGTTT
>NW_025726203.1:1960000-1962500 GCF_021461395.2 Schistocerca americana | reverse complement strand
TCTTCCCCCCGACCGATCTCAAGCGCCTCCATGAATTGGCGGACAAGCTGCTTGTGGGCAGCTTGCCGCCGTCGGCACTTGATTGCCTCAAGCGTTCGGTCGGGGAACATCCTGATGAGCTCTTGATTTACAAAGAAGAACCGGGCGTCCCTCTCGAGGAACAGTTCGGCCTCTGCCTTGGCGAGCGACAGGACTTCTTCCTCCGTCCACCTCGCGCGATGCCTCTCCGTGACGATCTCCGCGTTGGCGGCCGCAAGGTGTTGGCGGCGGCGATGGACCCCGAGACCGTTTTTGGTGGTGAAGCTGCGGTGGCACTCACTACAGGCGTATATAGCTGCAAAAGTTACAAGATTTTCGGCACGGCCGGTTGGCCGGCTAGGTGCTGGGGGAGTTGGGGTGGCACCTTCAGCGGAAGGGCCACCACTTATTCTCTGCTTATTGCCCCCAACTAAAAAAGGGATAGTGCGAGGGGGGGCTGGTAACCCCCCCAAGCCCCTGGTGCGGTCTTCCACTCTGCTAAAATCAGCGGGCCCACGAGAAGGGGAGAAGACCGCAGGAGAGTCATGGTTACTCCCGCCGTTTACCCGCGCTTGCTTGAATTTCTTCACGTTGACATTCAGAGCACTGGGCAGAAATCACATTGCGTCAACACCCGCTAGGGCCATCGCAATGCTTTGTTTTAATTAGACAGTCGGATTCCCCCAGTCCGTGCCAGTTCTGAGTTGATCGTTGAATGGCGGCCGAAGAGAATCCGCGCACCCGCGCGCCCCCGGAGGAGCACGCTAAGGCGGACGCGGCCTCGCAGCAAGGAAGATCCGTGGGAGGCCAAGGCACGGGACCGAGCTCGGATCCTGCACGCAGGTTGAAGCACCGGGGCGCGAACGCCGCGCAGGCGCGCGCATCCTGCACCGCCGGCCAGCACGAGGCCAACCAACGGCGAGAGCAGACCACGCCCGCGCTAAACGCCCGCACTTACCGGCACCCCTACGGCACTCACCTCGCCCAGGCCCGGCACGTTAGCGCTGACCCACTTCCCGACCAAGCCCGACACGCCCCGATCCTCAGAGCCAATCCTTATCCCGAAGTTACGGATCCAATTTGCCGACTTCCCTTACCTACATTATTCTATCGACTAGAGGCTCTTCACCTTGGAGACCTGCTGCGGATATGGGTACGAACCGGCGCGACACCTCCACGTGGCCCTCTCCCGGATTTTCAAGGTCCGAGGGGAAGATCGGGACACCGCCGCAACTGCGGTGCTCTTCGCGTTCCAAACCCTATCTCCCTGCTAGAGGATTCCAGGGAACTCGAACGCTCATGCAGAAAAGAAAACTCTTCCCCGATCTCCCGACGGCGTCTCCGGGTCCTTTTGGGTTACCCCGACGAGCATCTCTAAAAGAGGGGCCCGACTTGTATCGGTTCCGCTGCCGGGTTCCGGAATAGGAACCGGATTCCCTTTCGCCCAACGGGGGCCAGCACAACGTGCATCATGCTATGACGGCCCCCATCAACATCGGATTTCTCCTAGGGCTTAGGATCGACTGACTCGTGTGCAACGGCTGTTCACACGAAACCCTTCTCCGCGTCAGCCCTCCAGGGCCTCGCTGGAGTATTTGCTACTACCACCAAGATCTGCACCGACGGCGGCTCCAGGCAGGCTCACGCCCAGACCCTTCTGCGCCCACCGCCGCGACCCTCCTACTCGTCAGGGCTTCGCGGCCGGCCGCAAGGACCGGCCATGACTGCCAGACTGACGGCCGAGTATAGGCACGACGCTTCAGCGCCATCCATTTTCAGGGCTAGTTGCTTCGGCAGGTGAGTTGTTACACACTCCTTAGCGGATTCCGACTTCCATGGCCACCGTCCTGCTGTCTTAAGCAACCAACGCCTTTCATGGTTTCCCATGAGCGTCGATTCGGGCGCCTTAACTCGGCGTTTGGTTCATCCCACAGCGCCAGTTCTGCTTACCAAAAGTGGCCCACTTGGCACTCCGATCCGAGTCGTTTGCTCGCGGCTTCAGCATATCAAGCAAGCCGGAGATCTCACCCATTTAAAGTTTGAGAATAGGTTGAGGTCGTTTCGGCCCCAAGGCCTCTAATCATTCGCTTTACCGGATGAGACTCGTACGAGCACCAGCTATCCTGAGGGAAACTTCGGAGGGAACCAGCTACTAGATGGTTCGATTAGTCTTTCGCCCCTATACCCAGCTCCGACGATCGATTTGCACGTCAGAATCGCTACGGACCTCCATCAGGGTTTCCCCTGACTTCGTCCTGGCCAGGCATAGTTCACCATCTTTCGGGTCCCAACGTGTACGCTCTAGGTGCGTCTCACCTCGCAATGAGGACGAGACGCCCCGGGAGTGCGGAGGCCGCCGCCCCGTGAAGGGCGGGGAAGCCCCATCCTCCCTCGGCCCGCGCAAGGCGAGACCTTCACTTTCATTACGCCTTTAGGTTTCGTACAGCCCAATGACTCGCGCACATGTTAGACTCCTTGGTCC
>NW_025726203.1:1952500-1957500 GCF_021461395.2 Schistocerca americana | reverse complement strand
TTCGCTTCTGTTCGTCTTGCGACGATCCAAGAATTTCACCTCTAACGTCGCAATACGAATGCCCCCACCTGTCCCTATTAATCATTACCTCGGGTTCCGAAAACCAACAAAATAGAACCGAGGTCCTATTCCATTATTCCATGCACACAGTATTCAGGCGGGCTTGCCTGCTTTAAGCACTCTAATTTGTTCAAAGTAAACGTGCCGGCCCACCGAGACACTCACTCAAGAGCACCCTGGTAGGATTGCAACGGGGTCCGCCTCGGGACGCACGAGCACGCACGAGGCGCGTCGCACGCCTTCAGCTCGCCCCACCGGCAGGACGTCCCACGATACATGCCAGTTAAACACCGACGGGCGGTGAACCAACAGCGTGGGACACAAATCCAACTACGAGCTTTTTAACCGCAACAACTTTAATATACGCTATTGGAGCTGGAATTACCGCGGCTGCTGGCACCAGACTTGCCCTCCAATAGATACTCGTTAAAGGATTTAAAGTGTACTCATTCCGATTACGGGGCCTCGGATGAGTCCCGTATCGTTATTTTTCGTCACTACCTCCCCGTGCCGGGAGTGGGTAATTTGCGCGCCTGCTGCCTTCCTTGGATGTGGTAGCCGTTTCTCAGGCTCCCTCTCCGGAATCGAACCCTGATTCCCCGTTACCCGTTACAACCATGGTAGGCGCAGAACCTACCATCGACAGTTGATAAGGCAGACATTTGAAAGATGCGTCGCCGGTACGAGGACCGTGCGATCAGCCCAAAGTTATTCAGAGTCACCAAGGCAAACGGACCGGACGAGCCGACCGATTGGTTTTGATCTAATAAAAGCGTCCCTTCCATCTCTGGTCGGGACTCTGTTTGCATGTATTAGCTCTAGAATTACCACAGTTATCCAAGTAACGTGGGTACGATCTAAGGAACCATAACTGATTTAATGAGCCATTCGCGGTTTCACCTTAATGCGGCTTGTACTGAGACATGCATGGCTTAATCTTTGAGACAAGCATATGACTACTGGCAGGATCAACCAGGGAGCTGCGTCAACTAGAGCTGAGCAGCCGGCCGCCCGGGAGTGTGTCCCGGGGGCCCGCGCGAACACGCAAGCGTCCGCTCAATTATTCTGCAAACAGGAGGAGGCTGAGCTCCCCTGCACAATACACCTCGAAACCCTCTCAGGTCCCGGCGGCGCGCAGCGCCGTCCTAAGTACTTGGTCGGGTTCGAGAGTGGCGCAATCGCCCGGAGTTTGGCGAGTAGACGCTTTAGGTGCGACCACCCGTGCTCCCAACTGAGCTTGCCGCTGCCGACAGAGGCCCGGGAGCGTGCTGTCGTGGCATTGCCGGCGGGAGACAACACGCGCCACCTACGGTGGCCGGCAGCTCCAACGCCAGCGCCACAGAAGGACAAAAGCCCCACTTGGGTGCCGAAGCGAACTCTCCCAGCACAGCGCACGCGCCAACACGTCCGCACAGCTGCGATACAATCCACCTGCGAGAACCGCAGAGGCGACCGAGCAGCAGACGGCGTCGCGGCGCCGAGCGCCGGGCGGCGGCGCATCCTCAGCGCACACAGTCCTCAATCGGACCAGCACACTGCAGATGTCCACCGCGCTTCGCACCGGGCCCGCGAGGACCTACTTTGGCCGCACGGCGCCGCGTGCAGGGTGCGCCGGCGCGCAGCTGCGCCGCCTGCCGCCTCCGTCGGCCGGCGCGCCTGCCACTGGCCGCCCCCACCAGCCGGCTGTAGCGCGTGCGCCCACGCACCGCGCGGCCAGCACGCCGGGAGGCCCCCCCTCACCGGCCGGGGACGGTCCCACCCAGCCACCGCCGCGTATCGCTTCACACCCACATGCCATTCACGTTCGTGGGCATGGTGGGTATCGCTGAAACAACCGGTTGGTAGCTCAACCGATCGTCGCCATCACTGATTCACCTCTAGCGAGAACAACCGCACCACAACGGTTTACCAGTTGTTCATTTGCGTAACGTCACCAGCAAACGTAGACGTCCATCGCCATTTGCAAATTCAACGATTGTTGCATGCCTGTGTCAGGTGTCACGACACACTATGTCTGCCCACATACACGCAACAACATGTGCACGCTTCGCGAACACGTGGAAGGTGGCCCCCGTACGTATGCGATGTCCATTGCGCGAACGACTGTCAACCGGCCTCTGTCGCATGTCGCAGATGTGGAACGCAGTGCACCATGCTATCACGGTGTGTGAGAGGAGACGACTACGTCTGACAACACGCGCCACTACATCAACAGACGGCTCATGCTGATCGCCATCCACGGCATACCATACTGCAATCCAGCTCTTATAGGGAGACGACACGTAGCTGAGTGCACAATATTTGGACCGTATGGTTCGCCGTTGTTGGCGCAGTCGTGGTACGGTCACACATGTACCACGATGTATCATTCAGTACATGAGGACCAATGTGCAGTACAGTGTGTGATTTGGACGTACAACATCAGCGGACAGTTGACACAAGCCGTACCACAACGTAGGCTGTGCTTCGCCATGCGAATGCCAATGAACAACTGCGAAGGGCATTGAGCATGTACGTCCTACTGCCATCCGCATTACAGTGTATAGCTGCAAGGTGTTTCACATGAAGCGATACTCTGGGGACCGGGCAGTGCGAGTAGCAAACTATATTGCGGGGGTTGCAGTTAGGCAACACTACACTAATTTAACGCGTCGTATGACAATTACAGAGCAGGTTAAGGCCCAACGTGTGTTGGGTTAAGGCCCAACGTGTGTTGGGTTAAGGCCCAACGTGTGTTGGGTTAAGGCCCAACGTGTGTTGGGTTAAGGCCCAACGTGTGTTGGGTTAAGGCCCAACGTGTGTTGGGTTAAGGCCCAACGTGTGTTGGGTTAAGGCCCAACGTGTGTTGGGTTAAGGCCCAACGTGTGTTGGGTTAAGGCCCAACGTGTGTTGGGTTAAGGCCCAACGTGTGTTGGGTTAAGGCCCAACGTGTGTTGGGTTAAGGCCCAACGTGTGTTGGGTTAAGGCCCAACGTGTGTTGGGTTAAGGCCCAACGTGTGTTGGGTTAAGGCCCAACGTGTGTTGGGTTAAGGCCCAACGTGTGTTGGGTTAAGGCCCAACGTGTGTTGGGTTGAGGCCCAACGTGTGTTGGGTTGAGGCCCAACGTGTGTTGGGTTGAGGCGCAACATAGGTTAGGTTGAGGCGCAACATAGGTTAGGTTGAGGCGCAACATGGGTTAGGTTAAGGCGCAACATGGGTTAGGTTAAGGCGCAACATGGGTTAGGTTAAGGCGCAACATGGGTTAGGTTAAGGCGCAACATGGGTTAGGTTAAGGCGCAACATGGGTTAGGTTAAGGCGCAACATGGGTTAGGTTAAGGCGCAACATGGGTTAGGTTAAGGCGCAACATGGGTTAGGTTAAGGCGCAACATGGGTTAGGTTAAGGCGCAACATGGGTTAGGTTAAGGCGCAACATAGGTTAGGTTAAGGCGCAACATGGGTTAGGTTAAGGCGCAACATAGGTTAGGTTAAGGCGCAACATAGGTTAGGTTAAGGCGCAACATAGGTTAGGTTAAGGCACAACACGGGTTAGGTTAAGGTACAACACGGGTTAGGTTAAGGTACAACACGGGTTAGGTTAAGGTACAACACGGGTTAGGTTAAGGTACAACACGGGTTAGGTTAAGGTACAACACGGGTTAGGTTAAGGTACAACACGGGTTAGGTTAAGGTACAACACGGGTTAGGTTAAGGTACAACACGGGTTAGGTTAAGGTACAACACGGGTTAGGTTAAGGTACAACACGGGTTAGGTTAAGGCACAACACGGGTTAGGTTAAGGCACAACACGGGTTAGGTTAAGGCACAATACGGGTTAGGTTAAGGCACAACACGGGTTAGGTTAAGGCACAACACGGGTTAGGTTAAGGCACAATACGGGTTAGGTTAAGGCACAATACGGGTTAGGTTAAGGCACAATACGGGTTAGGTTAAGGCACAATACGGGTTAGGTTAAGGCACAATACGGGTTAGGTTAAGGCACAATACGGGTTAGGTTAAGGCACAATACGGGTTAGGTTAAGGCACAATACGGGTTAGGTTAAGGCACAATACGGGTTAGGTTAAGGCACAATACGGGTTAGGTTAAGGCACAATACGGGTTAGGTTAAGGCACAATACGGGTTAGGTTAAGGCACAATACGGGTTAGGTTAAGGCACAATACGGGTTAGGTTAAGGCACAATACGGGTTAGGTTAAGGCACAATACGGGTTAGGTTAAGGCACAATACGGGTTAGGTTAAGGTACACATTGTTGTAAGGAAAGGTGTTTTGGGGGGGGGGCCGGTTTGTTGATTGTGATTATCGTAAGTAAATGACTGCGGCATCATCTGATTTGGCACGTCAGGGTGCACCTTTGGCTCATGACAGGCGGCGCTCTGATTCCATGCTTGTGGCAGACCTGTGTCTTTCATTCCTGCCATTGTTTTTGTGGTGTGACAGGAGGCAGTATTGTGATGTTGGGTGCACCCCTGTGTAGGACATGTGTGGGTGTTGGTGGCTTAGCTGAGCAATGGTGGTTGTCGGAAGGGTGGGATATTCTGTTTTCCGAGTGGACCTCCCGGTCTGGTTATGATAGTGTGGATTGTCTAATGTGGCAGAGAGGATGCACTGGGTGTTGTTCCATGCTGGTGCTTACATATTGTCTGTGTGCCTGTTACAGGCAGAGAGTAGTGCGTGATAAGAGTGTCTGGCTGACGTGTGATTGTGAGCAGAGTCTTTCAGCATGTATACGGACAGTTGTATACATTATCTGTATTCTGATGGCTCTATCTATTACTAATCAGCGCCGTGTATACGTTTAATCCGGTTCCAGTCGAAACTATTGTATCTCTGTACATTAGTGACACGGCGAGCCCGCTATGTAGTTACTCGTCTCGGCAGCTTCCACCGGTGTATGGCAAATGATTATAAGGAATCAGTCTAGTCGTCAATACCGATAGT
>NW_025726203.1:1940000-1945000 GCF_021461395.2 Schistocerca americana | reverse complement strand
GCGTCGCACGCCTTCAGCTCGCCCCACCGGCAGGACGTCCCACGATACATGCCAGTTAAACACCGACGGGCGGTGAACCAACAGCGTGGGACACAAATCCAACTACGAGCTTTTTAACCGCAACAACTTTAATATACGCTATTGGAGCTGGAATTACCGCGGCTGCTGGCACCAGACTTGCCCTCCAATAGATACTCGTTAAAGGATTTAAAGTGTACTCATTCCGATTACGGGGCCTCGGATGAGTCCCGTATCGTTATTTTTCGTCACTACCTCCCCGTGCCGGGAGTGGGTAATTTGCGCGCCTGCTGCCTTCCTTGGATGTGGCAGCCGTTTCTCAGGCTCCCTCTCCGGAATCGAACCCTGATTCCCCGTTACCCGTTACAACCATGGTAGGCGCAGAACCTACCATCGACAGTTGATAAGGCAGACATTTGAAAGATGCGTCGCCGGTACGAGGACCGTGCGATCAGCCCAAAGTTATTCAGAGTCACCAAGGCAAACGGACCGGACGAGCCGACCGATTGGTTTTGATCTAATAAAAGCGTCCCTTCCATCTCTGGTCGGGACTCTGTTTGCATGTATTAGCTCTAGAATTACCACAGTTATCCAAGTAACGTGGGTACGATCTAAGGAACCATAACTGATTTAATGAGCCATTCGCGGTTTCACCTTAATGCGGCTTGTACTGAGACATGCATGGCTTAATCTTTGAGACAAGCATATGACTACTGGCAGGATCAACCAGGGAGCTGCGTCAACTAGAGCTGAGCAGCCGGCCGCCCGGGAGTGTGTCCCGGGGGCCCGCGCGAACACGCAAGCGTCCGCTCAATTATTCTGCAAACAGGAGGAGGCTGAGCTCCCCTGCACAATACACCTCGAAACCCTCTCAGGTCCCGGCGGCGCGCAGCGCCGTCCTAAGTACTTGGTCGGGTTCGAGAGTGGCGCAATCGCCCGGAGTTTGGCGAGTAGACGCTTTAGGTGCGACCACCCGTGCTCCCAACTGAGCTTGCCGCTGCCGACAGAGGCCCGGGAGCGTGCTGTCGTGGCATTGCCGGCGGGAGACAACACGCGCCACCTACGGTGGCCGGCAGCTCCAACGCCAGCGCCACAGAAGGACAAAAGCCCCACTTGGGTGCCGAAGCGAACTCTCCCAGCACAGCGCACGCGCCAACACGTCCGCACAGCTGCGATACAATCCACCTGCGAGAACCGCAGAGGCGACCGAGCAGCAGACGGCGTCGCGGCGCCGAGCGCCGGGCGGCGGCGCATCCTCAGCGCACACAGTCCTCAATCGGACCAGCACACTGCAGATGTCCACCGCGCTTCGCACCGGGCCCGCGAGGACCTACTTTGGCCGCACGGCGCCGCGTGCAGGGTGCGCCGGCGCGCAGCTGCGCCGCCTGCCGCCTCCGTCGGCCGGCGCGCCTGCCACTGGCCGCCCCCACCAGCCGGCTGTAGCGCGTGCGCCCACGCACCGCGCGGCCAGCACGCCGGGAGGCCCCCCCTCACCGGCCGGGGACGGTCCCACCCAGCCACCGCCGCGTATCGCTTCACACCCACATGCCATTCACGTTCGTGGGCATGGTGGGTATCGCTGAAACAACCGGTTGGTAGCTCAACCGATCGTCGCCATCACTGATTCACCTCTAGCGAGAACAACCGCACCACAACGGTTTACCAGTTGTTCATTTGCGTAACGTCACCAGCAAACGTAGACGTCCATCGCCATTTGCAAATTCAACGATTGTTGCATGCCTGTGTCAGGTGTCACGACACACTATGTCTGCCCACATACACGCAACAACATGTGCACGCTTCGCAAACACGTGGAAGGTGGCCCCCGTACGTATGCGATGTCCATTGCGCGAACGACTGTCAACCGGCCTCTGTCGCATGTCGCAGATGTGGAACGCAGTGCACCATGCTATCACGGTGTGTGAGAGGAGACGACTACGTCTGACAACACGCGCCACTACATCAACAGACGGCTCATGCTGATCGCCATCCATGGCATACCATACTGCAATCCAGCTCTTATAGGGAGACGACACGTAGCTGAGTGCACAATATTTGGACCGTATGGTTCGCCGTTGTTGGCGCAGTCGTGGTACGGTCACACATGTACCACGATGTATCATTCAGTACATGAGGACCAATGTGCAGTACAGTGTGTGATTTGGACGTACAACATCAGCGGACAGTTGACACAAGCCGTACCACAACGTAGGCTGTGCTTCGCCATGCGAATGCCAATGAACAACTGCGAAGGGCATTGAGCATGTACGTCCTACTGCCATCCGCATTACAGTGTATAGCTGCAAGGTGTTTCACATGAAGCGATACTCTGGGGACCGGGCAGTGCGAGTAGCAAACTATATTGCGGGGGTTGCAGTTAGGCAACACTACACTAATTTAACGCGTCGTATGACAATTACAGAGCAGGTTAAGGCCCAACGTGTGTTGGGTTAAGGCCCAACGTGTGTTGGGTTAAGGCCCAACGTGTGTTGGGTTAAGGCCCAACGTGTGTTGGGTTAAGGCCCAACGTGTGTTGGGTTAAGGCCCAACGTGTGTTGGGTTAAGGCCCAACGTGTGTTGGGTTAAGGCCCAACGTGTGTTGGGTTAAGGCCCAACGTGTGTTGGGTTAAGGCCCAACGTGTGTTGGGTTAAGGCCCAACGTGTGTTGGGTTAAGGCCCAACGTGTGTTGGGTTAAGGCCCAACGTGTGTTGGGTTAAGGCCCAACGTGTGTTGGGTTAAGGCCCAACGTGTGTTGGGTTAAGGCCCAACGTGTGTTGGGTTAAGGCCCAACGTGTGTTGGGTTAAGGCCCAACGTGTGTTGGGTTAAGGCCCAACGTGTGTTGGGTTAAGGCCCAACGTGTGTTGGGTTGAGGCCCAACGTGTGTTGGGTTGAGGCGCAACATAGGTTAGGTTGAGGCGCAACATAGGTTAGGTTGAGGCGCAACATGGGTTAGGTTAAGGCGCAACATGGGTTAGGTTAAGGCGCAACATGGGTTAGGTTAAGGCGCAACATGGGTTAGGTTAAGGCGCAACATGGGTTAGGTTAAGGCGCAACATGGGTTAGGTTAAGGCGCAACATGGGTTAGGTTAAGGCGCAACATGGGTTAGGTTAAGGCGCAACATGGGTTAGGTTAAGGCGCAACATGGGTTAGGTTAAGGCGCAACATGGGTTAGGTTAAGGCGCAACATGGGTTAGGTTAAGGCGCAACATAGGTTAGGTTAAGGCGCAACATGGGTTAGGTTAAGGCGCAACATAGGTTAGGTTAAGGCGCAACATAGGTTAGGTTAAGGCGCAACATAGGTTAGGTTAAGGCGCAACATAGGTTAGGTTAAGGCACAACACGGGTTAGGTTAAGGTACAACACGGGTTAGGTTAAGGTACAACACGGGTTAGGTTAAGGTACAACACGGGTTAGGTTAAGGTACAACACGGGTTAGGTTAAGGTACAACACGGGTTAGGTTAAGGTACAACACGGGTTAGGTTAAGGTACAACACGGGTTAGGTTAAGGTACAACACGGGTTAGGTTAAGGTACAACACGGGTTAGGTTAAGGTACAACACGGGTTAGGTTAAGGCACAACACGGGTTAGGTTAAGGCACAACACGGGTTAGGTTAAGGCACAATACGGGTTAGGTTAAGGCACAACACGGGTTAGGTTAAGGCACAACACGGGTTAGGTTAAGGCACAATACGGGTTAGGTTAAGGCACAATACGGGTTAGGTTAAGGCACAATACGGGTTAGGTTAAGGCACAATACGGGTTAGGTTAAGGCACAATACGGGTTAGGTTAAGGCACAATACGGGTTAGGTTAAGGCACAATACGGGTTAGGTTAAGGCACAATACGGGTTAGGTTAAGGCACAATACGGGTTAGGTTAAGGCACAATACGGGTTAGGTTAAGGCACAATACGGGTTAGGTTAAGGCACAATACGGGTTAGGTTAAGGCACAATACGGGTTAGGTTAAGGCACAATACGGGTTAGGTTAAGGCACAATACGGGTTAGGTTAAGGTACACATTGTTGTAAGGAAAGGTGTTTTGGGGGGGGGGGCCGGTTTGTTGATTGTGATTATCGTAAGTAAATGACTGCGGCATCATCTGATTTGGCACGTCAGGGTGCACCTTTGGCTCATGACAGGCGGCGCTCTGATTCCATGCTTGTGGCAGACCTGTGTCTTTCATTCCTGCCATTGTTTTTGTGGTGTGACAGGAGGCAGTATTGTGATGTTGGGTGCACCCCTGTGTAGGACATGTGTGGGTGTTGGTGGCTTAGCTGAGCAATGGTGGTTGTCGGAAGGGTGGGATATTCTGTTTTCCGAGTGGACCTCCCGGTCTGGTTATGATAGTGTGGATTGTCTAATGTGGCAGAGAGGATGCACTGGGTGTTGTTCCATGCTGGTGCTTACATATTGTCTGTGTGCCTGTTACAGGCAGAGAGTAGTGCGTGATAAGAGTGTCTGGCTGACGTGTGATTGTGAGCAGAGTCTTTCAGCATGTATACGGACAGTTGTATACATTATCTGTATTCTGATGGCTCTATCTATTACTAATCAGCGCCGTGTATACGTTTAATCCGGTTCCAGTCGAAACTATTGTATCTCTGTACATTAGTGACACGGCGAGCCCGCTATGTAGTTACTCGTCTCGGCAGCTTCCACCGGTGTATGGCAAATGATTATAAGGAATCAGTCTAGTCGTCAATACCGATAGTGTGACGTCACATGTCTGGGGTGGGGGACGCTGCGCCCTTCCGGTGGGTCATGGCCTAGGAAGACTCTTCCCACGCAGGGGGGCTTGGACTGTCATTGACTCTTCTGAGTAATATACTTGCCGTACGTTTTTGCGACTGCGAGTGCAACGCTCACCGGTACCGACATGGATGGAGCGCCTCCTAGCTGCCGCTGAGCATCTGCATTCGTACAGAGAGCAACGCGATCGCGTCTGTAGCTCGTACGTGGTACAGCTCGCAGCTCATG
>NW_025726203.1:1932500-1935000 GCF_021461395.2 Schistocerca americana | reverse complement strand
CGGCGGTGGAGATCGGCTTCTTCGTGAAGAGGTCCGCCCAGAAGTCCAGCAGACCGGGGATGTCGGGTGGCGGCTGCAGCAGGGTGCCGTCCAGCAAGCCGCGCACGCAACGCGCACGCGACCTACGGAAGGCGTCCTGTGTCCGCGCGTATTCCCAGCGGCGCCGCTTGCGCTTCTGCAGCGGCGGGGCGGCAGGCGGCCGCTTGGATGGTTGGCGCGGCCGCTGTGTCCTGGTGATCGACCTCTCCCCCCTGGACCCGACCGACGCAAGGGCATCCGGGAGCATGCCCAGGATGACATCGGGCGGCGTGCCCCGCCCCAGACCAATGACTCGATCCAGGGCAGAGAAACGCTGGGCGGAAGCAGGTAGCCCCGCCAGATGCTCCCAGATGGCGGCGTCAGTCGGCCCCTCCGGCGGCGGCCCGGTGGTGTCGGCCGCGAAGTCCTCGGCTGCGTCGACGGGCGGCGCAGCGGCCTCGCCCGCGTCAGGCAGCGAGCTCGCTGCTCCACGGCGGGACGCCGGCTCTTCACCCCGACCGATCTCAAGTGCCTCCATGAATTGGCGGACAAGCTGCTTGTGGGCAGCTTGCCGCCGTCGGCACTTGATTGCCTCAAGCGTTCGGTCGGGGAACATCCTGGTAAGTTCTTGATTTACAAAGAAGAACCGGGCGTCCCTCTCAAGGAACAGTTCGGCCTCTGCCTTGGCGAGCGACAGGACTTCTTCCTCCGTCCACCTCGCGCGATGCCTCTCCGTCACGCCTTAAGAGAGTCATAGTTACTCCCGCCGTTTACCCGCGCTTGCTTGAATTTCTTCACGTTGACATTCAGAGCACTGGGCAGAAATCACATTGCGTCAACACCCGCTAGGGCCATCGCAATGCTTTGTTTTAATTAGACAGTCGGATTCCCCCAGTCCGTGCCAGTTCTGAGTTGATCGTTGAATGGCGGCCGAAGAGAATCCGCGCACCCGCGCGCCCCCGGAGGAGCACGCTAAGGCGGACGCGGCCTCGCAGCAAGGAAGATCCGTGGGAGGCCAAGGCACGGGACCGAGCTCGGATCCTGCACGCAGGTTGAAGCACCGGGGCGCGAACGCCGCGCAGGCGCGCGCATCCTGCACCGCCGGCCAGCACGAGGCCAACCAACGGCGAGAGCAGACCACGCCCGCGCTAAACGCCCGCACTTACCGGCACCCCTACGGCACTCACCTCGCCCAGGCCCGGCACGTTAGCGCTGACCCACTTCCCGACCAAGCCCGACACGCCCCGATCCTCAGAGCCAATCCTTATCCCGAAGTTACGGATCCAATTTGCCGACTTCCCTTACCTACATTATTCTATCGACTAGAGGCTCTTCACCTTGGAGACCTGCTGCGGATATGGGTACGAACCGGCGCGACACCTCCACGTGGCCCTCTCCCGGATTTTCAAGGTCCGAGGGGAAGATCGGGACACCGCCGCAACTGCGGTGCTCTTCGCGTTCCAAACCCTATCTCCCTGCTAGAGGATTCCAGGGAACTCGAACGCTCATGCAGAAAAGAAAACTCTTCCCCGATCTCCCGACGGCGTCTCCGGGTCCTTTTGGGTTACCCCGACGAGCATCTCTAAAAGAGGGGCCCGACTTGTATCGGTTCCGCTGCCGGGTTCCGGAATAGGAACCGGATTCCCTTTCGCCCAACGGGGGCCAGCACAACGTGCATCATGCTATGACGGCCCCCATCAACATCGGATTTCTCCTAGGGCTTAGGATCGACTGACTCGTGTGCAACGGCTGTTCACACGAAACCCTTCTCCGCGTCAGCCCTCCAGGGCCTCGCTGGAGTATTTGCTACTACCACCAAGATCTGCACCGACGGCGGCTCCAGGCAGGCTCACGCCCAGACCCTTCTGCGCCCACCGCCGCGACCCTCCTACTCGTCAGGGCTTCGCGGCCGGCCGCAAGGACCGGCCATGACTGCCAGACTGACGGCCGAGTATAGGCACGACGCTTCAGCGCCATCCATTTTCAGGGCTAGTTGCTTCGGCAGGTGAGTTGTTACACACTCCTTAGCGGATTCCGACTTCCATGGCCACCGTCCTGCTGTCTTAAGCAACCAACGCCTTTCATGGTTTCCCATGAGCGTCGATTCGGGCGCCTTAACTCGGCGTTTGGTTCATCCCACAGCGCCAGTTCTGCTTACCAAAAGTGGCCCACTTGGCACTCCGAGCCGAGTCGTTTGCTCGCGGCTTCAGCATATCAAGCAAGCCGGAGATCTCACCCATTTAAAGTTTGAGAATAGGTTGAGGTCGTTTCGGCCCCAAGGCCTCTAATCATTCGCTTTACCGGATGAGACTCGTACGAGCACCAGCTATCCTGAGGGAAACTTCGGAGGGAACCAGCTACTAGATGGTTCGATTAGTCTTTCGCCCCTATACCCAGCTCCGACGATCGATTTGCACGTCAGAATCGCTACGGACCTCCATCAGGGTTTCCCCTGACTTCGTCCTGGCCAGGCATAGTTCAC
>NW_025726203.1:1925000-1927500 GCF_021461395.2 Schistocerca americana | reverse complement strand
CCATCCACGGCATACCATACTGCAATCCAGCTCTTATAGGGAGACGACACGTAGCTGAGTGCACAATATTTGGACCGTATGGTTCGCCGTTGTTGGCGCAGTCGTGGTACGGTCACACATGTACCACGATGTATCATTCAGTACATGAGGACCAATGTGCAGTACAGTGTGTGATTTGGACGTACAACATCAGCGGACAGTTGACACAAGCCGTACCACAACGTAGGCTGTGCTTCGCCATGCGAATGCCAATGAACAACTGCGAAGGGCATTGAGCATGTACGTCCTACTGCCATCCGCATTACAGTGTATAGCTGCAAGGTGTTTCACATGAAGCGATACTCTGGGGACCGGGCAGTGCGAGTAGCAAACTATATTGCGGGGGTTGCAGTTAGGCAACACTACACTAATTTAACGCGTCGTATGACAATTACAGAGCAGGTTAAGGCCCAACGTGTGTTGGGTTAAGGCCCAACGTGTGTTGGGTTAAGGCCCAACGTGTGTTGGGTTAAGGCCCAACGTGTGTTGGGTTAAGGCCCAACGTGTGTTGGGTTAAGGCCCAACGTGTGTTGGGTTAAGGCCCAACGTGTGTTGGGTTAAGGCCCAACGTGTGTTGGGTTAAGGCCCAACGTGTGTTGGGTTAAGGCCCAACGTGTGTTGGGTTAAGGCCCAACGTGTGTTGGGTTAAGGCCCAACGTGTGTTGGGTTAAGGCCCATCGTGTGTTGGGTTAAGGCCCAACGTGTGTTGGGTTAAGGCCCAACGTGTGTTGGGTTAAGGCCCAACGTGTGTTGGGTTAAGGCCCAACGTGTGTTGGGTTAAGGCCCAACGTGTGTTGGGTTAAGGCCCAACGTGTGTTGGGTTAAGGCCCAACGTGTGTTGGGTTGAGGCGCAACATAGGTTAGGTTGAGGCGCAACATAGGTTAGGTTGAGGCGCAACATGGGTTAGGTTAAGGCGCAACATGGGTTAGGTTAAGGCGCAACATGTTTAGGTTAAGGCGCAACATGGGTTAGGTTAAGGCGCAACATGGGTTAGGTTAAGGCGCAACATGGGTTAGGTTAAGGCGCAACATGGGTTAGGTTAAGGCGCAACATGGGTTAGGTTAAGGCGCAACATGGGTTAGGTTAAGGCGCAACATGGGTTAGGTTAAGGCGCAACATGGGTTAGGTTAAGGCGCAACATGGGTTAGGTTAAGGCGCAACATGGGTTAGGTTAAGGCGCAACATAGGTTAGGTTAAGGCGCAACATGGGTTAGGTTAAGGCGCAACATAGGTTAGGTTAAGGCGCAACATAGGTTAGGTTAAGGCGCAACATAGGTTAGGTTAAGGCGCAACTTAGGTTAGGTTAAGGCACAACACGGGTTAGGTTAAGGTACAACACGGGTTAGGTTAAGGTACAACACGGGTTAGGTTAAGGTACAACACGGGTTAGGTTAAGGTACAACACGGGTTAGGTTAAGGTACAACACGGGTTAGGTTAAGGTACAACACGGGTTAGGTTAAGGTACAACACGGGTTAGGTTAAGGTACAACACGGGTTAGGTTAAGGCACAACACGGGTTAGGTTAAGGCACAACACGGGTTAGGTTAAGGCACAATACGGGTTAGGTTAAGGCACAACACGGGTTAGGTTAAGGCACAACACGGGTTAGGTTAAGGCACAATACGGGTTAGGTTAAGGCACAATACGGGTTAGGTTAAGGCACAATACGGGTTAGGTTAAGGCACAATACGGGTTAGGTTAAGGCACAATACGGGTTAGGTTAAGGCACAATACGGGTTAGGTTAAGGCACAATACGGGTTAGGTTAAGGCACAATACGGGTTAGGTTAAGGCACAATACGGGTTAGGTTAAGGCACAATACGGGTTAGGTTAAGGCACAATACGGGTTAGGTTAAGGCACAATACGGGTTAGGTTAAGGTACACATTGTTGTAAGGAAAGGTGTTTTGGGGGGGGGGGGCCGGTTTGTTGATTGTGATTATCGTAAGTAAATGACTGCGGCATCATCTGATTTGGCACGTCAGGGTGCACCTTTGGCTCATGACAGGCGGCGCTCTGATTCCATGCTTGTGGCAGACCTGTGTCTTTCATTCCTGCCATTGTTTTTGTGGTGTGACAGGAGGCAGTATTGTGATGTTGGGTGCACCCCTGTGTAGGACATGTGTGGGTGTTGGTGGCTTAGCTGAGCAATGGTGGTTGTCGGAAGGGTGGGATATTCTGTTTTCCGAGTGGACCTCCCGGTCTGGTTATGATAGTGTGGATTGTCTAATGTGGCAGAGAGGATGCACTGGGTGTTGTTCCATGCTGGTGCTTACATATTGTCTGTGTGCCTGTTACAGGCAGAGAGTAGTGCGTGATAAGAGTGTCTGGCTGACGTGTGATTGTGAGCAGAGTCTTTCAGCATGTATACGGACAGTTGTATACATTATCTGTATTCTGATGGCTCTATCTATTACTAATCAGCGCCGTGTATACGTTTAATCCGGTTCCAGTCGAAAC
>NW_025726203.1:1907500-1915000 GCF_021461395.2 Schistocerca americana | reverse complement strand
ACCGTCCCTGTCCGTCCCCTGGACGCCCCCACCCCTCCTGGCAATTCCCTTCGTCCCCCTCCCACTGCTGAGGACATCATCAGGTTCCTCACCATTGTCCTCCAAAACGTCCATCCCTTTCAGCGCCCCCACACCCTCCAACAGATCTCCCTCGCCGCCCGTTCCATATTCCACCTTAAAATGTACGCCACCTATTCCAATAACCAGGCCCATTTCACCTTCTCCCGCCTTGACACCCTCGTCTAAATCCTTATCATGGCACGACAGCATCGTATCCTTTTCAACAATATCCGCTCCCTTCCCGCCAACAAGAACCTTTTCCTGCACACCCTTGCTACCCACCGTGTGGATGCCTTCCTCCTCAATGAAACCTTCCTCCAACCCCACCACTCCGTCCACACCTCCCCCTATCTCCTCCACCGCTCCGATAATCCCCTCCCAGTTGCGCGTGGCGGAGTTGCCATTGGCCACCACCGCCAGCTCCCCGTTCGGCTC
The DNA here is from genome assembly GCF_021461395.2 of Schistocerca americana. Lineage (NCBI taxonomy): Eukaryota > Metazoa > Arthropoda > Insecta > Orthoptera > Acrididae > Schistocerca > Schistocerca americana. The sequence goes on along the minus strand of NW_025726203.1, from coordinate 1,914,505 downwards.
CAACCTCTCCTTCCCGACCCCACCGAACACCTGATCCTTAGTCTCTTCTTCCCTGGCCTTACCATTACCTGCGCCACCATCTATGTCCGCCCTAACGCCCCTCTTCCCTTCGACTTCCTCTCCCACATTGACCGTACCTTCTCCTCCTACGTGATCGCCGCCGACCTCAACATCCATAGTCGTTCCGCCGCCCAGTTACGGCGGTGGCATCGGTTCCTCTCCTCCCTTCAAGGCGACCTCATTCCCATCCCCCAGCACACCCGTCCCGAATCCAACTCCACTCCTGATGTTATCCTCTCCTCCCCCAACCTCCTTGGCCGCATAACGGTGGATGTCCTGGAACCTATTGGTAGCGACCATCTCCCTGTCCTCCTCACCGTATCGGACGGTCGTCGCCCTCGCCCCGACCCTCGTACTGATCCTCCCCCTAAGTATGTCCACGATTATTCCCGAGCCGACTGGAATGCCTACCGGGATACCCTCTCCACCCAGGTCGATAGCCACCCTCTCACTTACCACCACCCTGACGATGTCACCCATGCCGCCTCCTTTCTCCAGCAGACCTTGTCTGAGGCCGTGGAGGCCCACGTTCCTACTGTCGCCATCCACCCCCACCGTCCTACCTTACCCCCGCAGGCCGTTCTCCTCCTCCGTGAATCCCGTCGTCTCTACCGTGCCTTCCTCCGCACGCGTGACCCGGACACACTACGACGCCACCGGCAACTCCAGCGACACGTTCGTAATTTGCTCGCGGCTAAGAAACGCCGGGACTGGCGACAGACATGCACCCGTTTGAATGAAACCCTACCAATCAACTCGTCCAAGTTCTGGTCGGCCTTCCGTCGCCTTACCGGAACTAAACCCTCCCCCTACTATCCTCTTCTCCACGATGACCACCCCTTCCCTGACGCCCTTAGTAAGGCCAATCACTTTGCCTCCTACCTCTCCGATGTTTTCTCCATCCCCGATGATCCTCAGTTCGATTACTCCCTCTTCCCGGATATCCGCGCTCGAACTGACACCTCTGTCCCTCCCCTCGCTCCTGGTTTCCAGTACTTGGACAACATTACACACACGGAACTCAATACCCCTATCACTACACAGGATCTCATTGATACACTCCGCACAAAACGCAACACCGCTCCTGGTCACGATCGTGCCACCTACCGTCACCTTCGTGAAGCTCCTGTCTCTTTCCTCTCCACCCTGGCCAGGCTCTACAATGTAGTCCTGTCCACCGGTTACTACCCCGACCTGTGGAAAACCTCCCGCATCCTCATGTTCCTTAAACCTAGCAAACCGCCGTCCGCCGTCTCCTCTTACCGTCCTATCAGCCTTACCTCGGTCTTCAGCAAGGTCCTGGAATCTATCCTCACCCGCCGCATCCATCAGCATCTCCGCCAGCACCGCCTCCTTCCCGTCACCCAGTGTGGCTTTCGGCCGTCCTTCTCTTCCGACGATCTTCTCCTTCACCTCACTCATCTCCTCTCCGAACAGCTTAATTCCCGTCGCTCCGCCATCTTCCTCTCCCTTGACCTCGAACGCGCTTATGACCGTGTCTGGCATTCCGGTCTCCTCTTCAAGCTCCAAACCTTTGCCCTTCCCATTAACTACGTCCGTCTGATCGGTTCCTTTCTCTCCCGCCGTCCTTCCTATGTCACCATCCATAACACAGATTCCTACACTTTTTTTCCCTCCGCCGGTGTGCCCCAAGGCTCCGTCCTCTCCCCCCTTCTGTACCTTTTGTACACGGCGGACATGCCGCCGCCGTCACCCCCCGTCCACCTTCTCCAGTTTGCCGATGACACTGCCTTCCTTGCTCTTGCCCCCACCCTACAACGCTCCCAACGCCTTCTCCAATCCCATCTTGACCGCTTCACTGCTTGGTGCAACCAGTGGTTGCTTAAGGTCAATCCCTCCAAAACCCAGGCGATCATTGTAGGCAAAACCACCCCTTCCTTCCGCCTCCTTGATTTCTATCTCACCGTTTATGGCCGTCCTATCGCTCTCACCCCCACCCTTAAGTACCTTGGCGTCACCCTCGACCGTCGCCTCTCCTGGACTCCCCATCTCCAGACAATCCAAGCCAAGGCACGTTCCCGACTCCGTCTCCTCAAGCTCCTTTCCGGCCGTACGTGGGGTCTGGACCCCTCCACCATCCTACACACCTATAAGTCCCTCATCCGCCCTATCCTCTGTTACGCCCATCCCGCCTGGATTTCCGCCCCCCCTTCCTTTTATAAATCCCTCCAAATCCTTGAACGCCATGCTCTCCGCCTTGCCTATCGCATCCGTCTCCCCTCCCCCACGCGGATCCTGTATGATCTTATCTCCTTCCCTCACCTCCTCCTCTTCCTCGAAAGGATACGAATCCTCTACACCTCCCGTAAACTCGATCCTCCCCACCCGCTCGTCTCCCCGATCCTCTCCCACCCCCGCCCGCTGCCGCGCCTGTACTCTCATGTCCCACCCGGTCTCCATCTCTCCACCCTCCTTACCCTCTCCCAAGGTGGCTTCCGCCAGCTCCCCCTACCTGATGATGCCCTCCTCCCCTCCATCTACCCCTCCTACCAACTTTGATCCTCCCGCCCTCCTCCCGTGCTTGCTCCTCCGGGCACCCTCCCTCCCTTCTCTCCCTTTTTCCCTCCCTCCTCCTTTTCTCTCCCCTTCTCCCCCGGGCCTCCCCTCCCCTGTCCCTCTCCCTCTTGCCCCCGTCTCCCCCGCCGTTGGCATCCTTTTCTCCCCTCTCCCCCCACCTCCCCCATGTTCCACTCTTGGCAGGTCCCCGGACTCGCACACGCTACGTGGACTTTCGCGCGCCGGAGATCGCCGCCATCAGTGTCTTGTGTGTGCCGTCATGTTTCGTGTTCAGTGTTTCCCGTCATGCTCCGTTGTTCACCAGTGCCATCGTCTTCTTCAGTATCTGTGCGTCGTCTCAACAGTTTGCAGTGTGGTTTATCGTCAAGTGTGAACGGCTCCGTGTTTGTCTCTCTGTGTCTCCTATTTTATCGCCCACCATTTTGTGACTTTCCTGTTTTTCTCCTGTTTTTTGTGCTTCTGTCTCATTTGGCTGAAGAGCAGCGTATTGTGCTGCTGCCAGCCTGCTTATTGTATAGGCATTAAAATGACAATAAAGTACACAAAAAGAGTTATCTCCAATATGCGACATTCCCGCTGTCCCTATACATGAGCTGCGAGCTGTACCAGTTACGAGCTAGAGACGCGATCGCGTTGCTCTCTGAGCGGTCAGCTAGGAGGCGCTCCATCCATGTCGGCACCGGTGGGCGTTGCACTCGCAGTCGCAAAAACGTACGGCAAGTATATTACTCGGAAGAGTTAATGACAGTCCAAGCCCCCCTGCGTGGGGAGAGTCTTGCTAGGCCATGACCCACCGGAAGGGCGCAGCGTCCCCCACCCCAGACATGTGACGTCACACTATCGGTATTGACGACTAGACTCATTGCTCATAATCATTTGCCATACACCGGTGGAAGCTGCCGAGACGAGTAACTACATAGCGCGCTCGCCGTGTCACTAATGTACAGAGATACAACAGTGTCGACGGGAACCACATGAAACGTATACACGGCGCTGATTAGTAATAGATAGAGCCATCAGAATACAGATAATATATACAACTGTCCGTATACATACTGAAAGACTCTGCTCACAATCACAACCACACGTCAGCCACACGCTCTTATCACGCACTACTCTCTGCCTGTAACACGCACACAGACAATATGTAAGCACCAGCATGGAACAACACCCAGTGCATCCTCTCCGCCACATTAGACAATCCACACTGTCATAACCAGACTGGGAGGTCCACTCAGAAAACAGAATATCCCACCCTCCCGACAACCACCATTGCTCAGCCAAGCCACCAACACCCACACATGTCCTACACAGGGGTGCACCCAACATCACAATACTGCCTCCTCTCACAGCACACAAACAATGGCAGGAATGAAAGACACACGTCTGCCACAAGCATGGAATGAGAGCGCCGCCTGTCATGAGCCAAAGGTGCATCCTGACGTGGCAAATCAGATGATGCCGCAGGCATCCACTTACTATAATCACAATCAACAAACCGGCCGCCCCCCCCCCCCCCCCCATTAAACCTTTCCTTACAACAATGTGTACCGTAACCTAACCTATATCGTACCGTAACCTAACCTATATCGTACCTTAACCTAACCTATGTCGTACCGTAACCTAACCTATGTCGTACCGTAACCTAACCTATGTCGTACCGTAACCTAACCTATGTCGTACCGTAACCTAACCTATGTCGTACCGTAACCTAACCTATGTCGTACCGTAACCTAACCTATGTCGTACCGTAACCTAACCTATGTCGTACCGTAACCTAACCTATGTCGTACCGTAACCTAACCTATGTCGTACCGTAACCTAACCTATGTCGTACCGTAACCTAACCTATGTCGTACCGTAACCTAACCTATGTCGTACCGTAACCTAACCTATGTCGTACCGTAACCTAACCTATGTCGTACCGTAACCTAACCTATGTCGTACCGTAACCTAACCTATGTCGTACCGTAACCTAACCTATGTCGTACCGTAACCTAACCTATGTCGTACCGTAACCTAACCTATGTCGTACCGTAACCTAACCTACGTCGTACCGTAACCTAACCTATGTCGTACCGTAACCTAACCTATGTCGTACCTTAACCTAACCTATGTCGTACCTTAACCTAACCTATGTCGTACCTTAACCTAACCTATGTCGTACCTTAACCTAACCTATGTCGTACCTTAACCTAACCTATATTGCGCCTTAACCTAACCTATATTGCGCCTTAACCTAACCTATATTGCGCCTTAACCTAACCTATATTGCGCCTCAATGTAACCTATATTGCGCCTCAATGTAACCTATATTGCGCCTCAATGTAACCTATATTGCGCCTCAATGTAACCTATATTGCGCCTCAATGTAACCTATATTGCGCCTCAATGTAACCTATATTGCGCCTCAATGTAACCTATATTGCGCCTCAATGTAACCTATATTGCGCCTCAATGTAACCTATATTGCGCCTCAATGTAACCTATATTGCGCCGCAATGTAACCTATATTGCGCCGCAATGTAACCTATATTGCGCCGCAATGTAACCTATATTGCGCCGCAATGTAACCTATATTGCGCCGCAATGTAACCTATATTGCGCCGCAATGTAACCTATATTGCGCCGTAACCCAACACACGTTGGGCCTTAACCCAACACACGTTGGGCCTTAACCCAACACACGTTGGGCCTTAACCCAACACACGTTGGGCCTTAACCCAACACACGTTGGGCCTTAACCCAACACACGTTGGGCCTTAACCCAACACACGTTGGGCCTTAACCCAACACACGTTGGGCCTTAACCCAACACACGTTGGGCCTTAACCCAACACACGTTGGGCCTTAACCCAACACACGTTGGGCCTTAACCCAACACACGTTGGGCCTTAACCCAACACACGTTGGGCCTTAACCCAACACACGTTGGGCCTTAACCCAACAGACGTTGGGCCTTAACCCAACACACGTTGGGCCTTAACCCAACACACGTTGGGCCTTAACCCAACACACGTTGGGCCTTAACCCAACACACGTTGGGCCTTAACCCAACACACGTTGGGCCTTAACCCAACACACGTTGGGCCTTAACCCAACACACGTTGGGCCTTAACCCAACACACGTTGGGCCTTAACCCAACACACGTTGGGCCTTAACCCAACACATGTTGGGCCTTAACCTGCTCTGTAATTGTCATACGACGCGTTAAATTAGTGTAGTGTTGCCTAACTGCAACCCCCGCAACATAGTTTGCTACTCGCACTGCCCGGTCCGCAGTGTATCGCTTCATGTTAAACACCTTGCAGCTATACACTGTAATGTGGATGGCAGCAGGACGTACATGCTCAATGCCCTTTGCAGTTGTTCATTGGCATTTGCAGTTGTTCATTGGCATTTGCAGTTGTTCATTGGCATTCGCATGGCGAAGCACTTAGCCTACGCTGTGGTACGGCCTGTGTCAACTGTCCGCTGATGTTGTACGTCCAAATCACACACTGTACTGCACATTGGTCCTCATGTACTGAATGATACATCGTGGTACATGTGACCGTACAACGACTGCGCCAACAACGGCGAACCATGCGGTCCAAATGTTGTGCACTCAGCTACGTGTCGTCTCCCTATAAGAGCTGGATTGCAGTGTGGTATGCCCTGGATGGCGATCAGCATGAGCCGTCTGTTGATGTAGTGGCGCGTGTTGTCAGACGTAGTCGTCTCTTCTCACACACCGTGATAGCATGGTGCACTGCGTTCCACATCTGCGACATGCGACAGAGGCCGGTTGACAGTCGTTCGCGCAATGGACATCGCATACGTACGGGGGCCACCTTCCACGTGTTCGCGAAGCGTGCACATGTTGTTGCGTGTATGTGGGCAGACATAGTGTGTCGTGACACCTGACACAGGCATGCAACAATCGTTGAATTTGCAAATGGCGATGGACGCCTACGTTTGCTGGTGACGTTACGCAAATGAACAACTGGTAAACCGTTGTGGTGCGGTTGTTCTCGCTAGAGGTGAATCAGTGATGGCGACGATCGGTTGAGCTACCAACCGGTTGTTCCAGCGATACCCACCATGCCCACGAACGTGAATGGCATCTGGGTGTGAAGCGATACGCGGCGGTGGCTGGGTGGGACCGTCCCCGGCCGGTGAGGGGGGGCCTCCCGGCGTGCTGGCCGCGCGGTGCGTGGGCGCACGCGCTACAGCCGGCTGGTGGGGGCGGCCAGTGGCAGGCGCGCCGGCCGACGGAGGCGGCAGGCGGCGCAGCTGCGCGCCGGCGCACCCTGCACGCGGCGCCGTGCGGCCAAAGTAGGTCCTCGCGGGCCCGGTGCGAAGCGCGGTGGACATCTGCAGTGTGCTGGTCCGATTGAGGACTGTGTGCGCTGAGGATGCGCCGC
>NW_025726203.1:1887500-1897500 GCF_021461395.2 Schistocerca americana | reverse complement strand
AGCAGCAGCAGTTCCCGGTCCCGGCCTGCAGCAGTGGTCCCGCCGCCTGCCAGCCAGCCAGCCAGCCAGCCAGCCAGCCAGCCAGCCAGCCAGCCAGCCAGCCAGCAGCCCTCCGGTGCCAGCAGCAGTCCCGCCAGCAGCAGTCCAGCCAGCAGCAGTCCAGGCAGCAGCGGCAGCAGCAGCAGCAGCAGCAGCAGCAGCAGCAGCAGCCGCCGCAGCCGCCCCGGCCCCGTCCGCGGCAGCAGCGTTCCTGCCTCTCGCCGTCGCCGTCGCCGTCGCCGTCGCCGTCGCCGTCGCCGTTCGCCGTCGCCGTCGCCGTCGCCGTCGCCGTCGCCGTTCGCCGTTCGCCGTCGCCGTTCGCCGTCGCCGTCGCCGTCCGTCGTCCCCCAGTGTGTGTCCTGTCCTTTTAGTGCTGTGTTTTTTCTTTCTTCTCCTTGTCGTCATGTCTGCCCCCACCACCACCGTCACAACCACCACCACCGCCATCGTGTATACGTCCCCTTCCGCCGCCTCCACCACTATCACTTGGTGTGCCCAGTCCCACCCCCCTCCTTCCATCCCTCCCCTCCTCTCTATCCCTTCGCCCTCGCTTTTTGTCGCCCCCTCTCCCGCCTCTTCCTCTCGTTCTGATCCCTTCCCCCCCCTCCCCCAGCCTGTCACTGCCGCTCCGGCTCGGGTGGTGGCCCGTCGGGCCACTGCCCATGCCCAGCTCTCCCCGTCGCCATCGCCGTCACCGCCGCCACCACCACCACCGCCATCTTCATCGCCTTCACCGTCGCCGTCACTGCCACCTTCGCCTGCACCATCACAGTCATTACCTCCGGCGCCGCCTGCTGCATCCGTGCCGGGACCTGCCCCTTCCCACCACCTCCCCATTGTTCCCGTCCCTCTTGTCACCACCCGCCCATCTGCCGCTGTCAAACGCCCTAGTGCCGCCCCCACTCCCTCTGCTCATAAAAAGGCTCCACCCCGCCCCCCATCCCCACCCCAAAATGCCATGGACGTCTCCCCACCAGGCCCCGCTCCCTCCTCCTCCTCCTCCTCCTCCTCCTCCTCCTCCCCACCCGGTCTCTACAAATATCTCCTGTCCCGTCCCGATCCTTCATTCCTCGAGGCCCGGAATCTCTCCCTCCTCCTCCGCCAACATTTCCCTGGCGCCCCCATCTCTCTCCTTACTCCCAGACGGGATTCCGTTCTCATCTCCTCCCCCAGCCCAACCCTCCATACTGACATCCTCTCCCGCCTCCCCATCACCCGTTTTGGCCCTAACGCCTCCCTCACCCCTGCTCCCTCCCCATCTCCTACCCGCCAACCCCAACCCCCGCGTCGCCCGCCGACCCTCACCGCCGTGATCACTCGGCTTAGTCCGTCGATCACGGAGGAGGAGGTGTTGGCGGAGCTGAAGGCCCATCCCACCCTGGAGGTGCGGGCAGTCCGCCGCATTTTTAACGCGACCGGCCCCACCCGCCTTATGCGGGTGTTCTCTGAGGACGCCCCCTCCATTGACCGTCTCCTGAAGGAGGGTGCCCTCCTCTTCAATCAGCGGTACAAAGTCGACCCCTCCCGTTCCCCCCCTCAATCCCTGCGCTGCCAGAGATGTCTGCGCTATAATGCACACACAACAGCCGAGTGCCGCGAGGCCCCCACATGCCCGCATTGTCGCCAAGCGCACTTCCTCCGGCAGTGCCCCAACCTCCAATCCCCTCCCTCCTGTAATACCTGCAGCCTCCCCCACCCTACCTACTCCCAAAAGTGTAAAGCCCGGCCCCCTCCCACCACCCCTGAACTCACCGTCCCTGTCCGTCCCCTGGACGCCCCCACCCCTCCTGGCAATTCCCTTCGTCCCCCTCCCACTGCTGAGGACATCATCAGGTTCCTCACCATTGTCCTCCAAAACGTCCATCCCTTTCAGCGCCCCCACACCCTCCAACAGATCTCCCTCGCCGCCCGTTCCATATTCCACCTTAAAATGTACGCCACCTATTCCAATAACCAGGCCCATTTCACCTTCTCCCGCCTTGACACCCTCGTCTAAATCCTTATCATGGCACGACAGCATCGTATCCTTTTCAACAATATCCGCTCCCTTCCCGCCAACAAGAACCTTTTCCTGCACACCCTTGCTACCCACCGTGTGGATGCCTTCCTCCTCAATGAAACCTTCCTCCAACCCCACCACTCCGTCCACACCTCCCCCTATCTCCTCCACCGCTCCGATAATCCCCTCCCAGTTGCGCGTGGCGGAGTTGCCATTGGCCACCACCGCCAGCTCCCCGTTCGGCTCCAACCTCTCCTTCCCGACCCCACCGAACACCTGATCCTTAGTCTCTTCTTCCCTGGCCTTACCATTACCTGCGCCACCATCTATGTCCGCCCTAACGCCCCTCTTCCCTTCGACTTCCTCTCCCACATTGACCGTACCTTCTCCTCCTACGTGATCGCCGCCGACCTCAACATCCATAGTCGTTCCGCCGCCCAGTTACGGCGGTGGCATCGGTTCCTCTCCTCCCTTCAAGGCGACCTCATTCCCATCCCCCAGCACACCCGTCCCGAATCCAACTCCACTCCTGATGTTATCCTCTCCTCCCCCAACCTCCTTGGCCGCATAACGGTGGATGTCCTGGAACCTATTGGTAGCGACCATCTCCCTGTCCTCCTCACCGTATCGGACGGTCGTCGCCCTCGCCCCGACCCTCGTACTGATCCTCCCCCTAAGTATGTCCACGATTATTCCCGAGCCGACTGGAATGCCTACCGGGATACCCTCTCCACCCAGGTCGATAGCCACCCTCTCACTTACCACCACCCTGACGATGTCACCCATGCCGCCTCCTTTCTCCAGCAGACCTTGTCTGAGGCCGTGGAGGCCCACGTTCCTACTGTCGCCATCCACCCCCACCGTCCTACCTTACCCCCGCAGGCCGTTCTCCTCCTCCGTGAATCCCGTCGTCTCTACCGTGCCTTCCTCCGCACGCGTGACCCGGACACACTACGACGCCACCGGCAACTCCAGCGACACGTTCGTAATTTGCTCGCGGCTAAGAAACGCCGGGACTGGCGACAGACATGCACCCGTTTGAATGAAACCCTACCAATCAACTCGTCCAAGTTCTGGTCGGCCTTCCGTCGCCTTACCGGAACTAAACCCTCCCCCTACTATCCTCTTCTCCACGATGACCACCCCTTCCCTGACGCCCTTAGTAAGGCCAATCACTTTGCCTCCTACCTCTCCGATGTTTTCTCCATCCCCGATGATCCTCAGTTCGATTACTCCCTCTTCCCGGATATCCGCGCTCGAACTGACACCTCTGTCCCTCCCCTCGCTCCTGGTTTCCAGTACTTGGACAACATTACACACACGGAACTCAATACCCCTATCACTACACAGGATCTCATTGATACACTCCGCACAAAACGCAACACCGCTCCTGGTCACGATCGTGCCACCTACCGTCACCTTCGTGAAGCTCCTGTCTCTTTCCTCTCCACCCTGGCCAGGCTCTACAATGTAGTCCTGTCCACCGGTTACTACCCCGACCTGTGGAAAACCTCCCGCATCCTCATGTTCCTTAAACCTAGCAAACCGCCGTCCGCCGTCTCCTCTTACCGTCCTATCAGCCTTACCTCGGTCTTCAGCAAGGTCCTGGAATCTATCCTCACCCGCCGCATCCATCAGCATCTCCGCCAGCACCGCCTCCTTCCCGTCACCCAGTGTGGCTTTCGGCCGTCCTTCTCTTCCGACGATCTTCTCCTTCACCTCACTCATCTCCTCTCCGAACAGCTTAATTCCCGTCGCTCCGCCATCTTCCTCTCCCTTGACCTCGAACGCGCTTATGACCGTGTCTGGCATTCCGGTCTCCTCTTCAAGCTCCAAACCTTTGCCCTTCCCATTAACTACGTCCGTCTGATCGGTTCCTTTCTCTCCCGCCGTCCTTCCTATGTCACCATCCATAACACAGATTCCTACACTTTTTTTCCCTCCGCCGGTGTGCCCCAAGGCTCCGTCCTCTCCCCCCTTCTGTACCTTTTGTACACGGCGGACATGCCGCCGCCGTCACCCCCCGTCCACCTTCTCCAGTTTGCCGATGACACTGCCTTCCTTGCTCTTGCCCCCACCCTACAACGCTCCCAACGCCTTCTCCAATCCCATCTTGACCGCTTCACTGCTTGGTGCAACCAGTGGTTGCTTAAGGTCAATCCCTCCAAAACCCAGGCGATCATTGTAGGCAAAACCACCCCTTCCTTCCGCCTCCTTGATTTCTATCTCACCGTTTATGGCCGTCCTATCGCTCTCACCCCCACCCTTAAGTACCTTGGCGTCACCCTCGACCGTCGCCTCTCCTGGACTCCCCATCTCCAGACAATCCAAGCCAAGGCACGTTCCCGACTCCGTCTCCTCAAGCTCCTTTCCGGCCGTACGTGGGGTCTGGACCCCTCCACCATCCTACACACCTATAAGTCCCTCATCCGCCCTATCCTCTGTTACGCCCATCCCGCCTGGATTTCCGCCCCCCCTTCCTTTTATAAATCCCTCCAACTCCTTGAACGCCATGCTCTCCGCCTTGCCTATCGCATCCGTCTCCCCTCCCCCACGCGGATCCTGTATGATCTTATCTCCTTCCCTCACCTCCTCCTCTTCCTCGAAAGGATACGAATCCTCTACACCTCCCGTAAACTCGATCCTCCCCACCCGCTCGTCTCCCCGATCCTCTCCCACCCCCGCCCGCTGCCGCGCCTGTACTCTCATGTCCCACCCGGTCTCCATCTCTCCACCCTCCTTACCCTCTCCCAAGGTGGCTTCCGCCAGCTCCCCCTACCTGATGATGCCCTCCTCCCCTCCATCTACCCCTCCTACCAACTTTGATCCTCCCGCCCTCCTCCCGTGCTTGCTCCTCCGGGCACCCTCCCTCCCTTCTCTCCCTTTTTCCCTCCCTCCTCCTTTTCTCTCCCCTTCTCCCCCGGGCCTCCCCTCCCCTGTCCCTCTCCCTCTTGCCCCCGTCTCCCCCGCCGTTGGCATCCTTTTCTCCCCTCTCCCCCCACCTCCCCCATGTTCCACTCTTGGCAGGTCCCCGGACTCGCACACGCTACGTGGACTTTCGCGCGCCGGAGATCGCCGCCATCAGTGTCTTGTGTGTGCCGTCATGTTTCGTGTTCAGTGTTTCCCGTCATGCTCCGTTGTTCACCAGTGCCATCGTCTTCTTCAGTATCTGTGCGTCGTCTCAACAGTTTGCAGTGTGGTTTATCGTCAAGTGTGAACGGCTCCGTGTTTGTCTCTCTGTGTCTCCTATTTTATCGCCCACCATTTTGTGACTTTCCTGTTTTTCTCCTGTTTTTTGTGCTTCTGTCTCATTTGGCTGAAGAGCAGCGTATTGTGCTGCTGCCAGCCTGCTTATTGTATAGGCATTAAAATGACAATAAAGTACACAGTACACAGAGTTATCTCCAATATGCGACATTCCCGCTGTCCCTATACATGAGCTGCGAGCTGTACCAGTTACGAGCTAGAGACGCGATCGCGTTGCTCTCTGAGCGGTCAGCTAGGAGGCGCTCCATCCATGTCGGCACCGGTGGGCGTTGCACTCGCAGTCGCAAAAACGTACGGCAAGTATATTACTCGGAAGAGTTAATGACAGTCCAAGCCCCCCTGCGTGGGGAGAGTCTTGCTAGGCCATGACCCACCGGAAGGGCGCAGCGTCCCCCACCCCAGACATGTGACGTCACACTATCGGTATTGACGACTAGACTCATTGCTCATAATCATTTGCCATACACCGGTGGAAGCTGCCGAGACGAGTAACTACATAGCGCGCTCGCCGTGTCACTAATGTACAGAGATACAACAGTGTCGACGGGAACCACATGAAACGTATACACGGCGCTGATTAGTAATAGATAGAGCCATCAGAATACAGATAATATATACAACTGTCCGTATACATACTGAAAGACTCTGCTCACAATCACAACCACACGTCAGCCACACGCTCTTATCACGCACTACTCTCTGCCTGTAACACGCACACAGACAATATGTAAGCACCAGCATGGAACAACACCCAGTGCATCCTCTCCGCCACATTAGACAATCCACACTGTCATAACCAGACTGGGAGGTCCACTCAGAAAACAGAATATCCCACCCTCCCGACAACCACCATTGCTCAGCCAAGCCACCAACACCCACACATGTCCTACACAGGGGTGCACCCAACATCACAATACTGCCTCCTCTCACAGCACACAAACAATGGCAGGAATGAAAGACACACGTCTGCCACAAGCATGGAATGAGAGCGCCGCCTGTCATGAGCCAAAGGTGCATCCTGACGTGGCAAATCAGATGATGCCGCAGGCATCCACTTACTATAATCACAATCAACAAACCGGCCGCCCCCCCCCCCCCCATTAAACCTTTCCTTACAACAATGTGTACCGTAACCTAACCTATATCGTACCGTAACCTAACCTATATCGTACCTTAACCTAACCTATGTCGTACCGTAACCTAACCTATGTCGTACCGTAACCTAACCTATGTCGTACCGTAACCTAACCTATGTCGTACCGTAACCTAACCTATGTCGTACCGTAACCTAACCTATGTCGTACCGTAACCTAACCTATGTCGTACCGTAACCTAACCTATGTCGTACCGTAACCTAACCTATGTCGTACCGTAACCTAACCTATGTCGTACCGTAACCTAACCTATGTCGTACCGTAACCTAACCTATGTCGTACCGTAACCTAACCTATGTCGTACCGTAACCTAACCTATGTCGTACCGTAACCTAACCTATGTCGTACCGTAACCTAACCTATGTCGTACCGTAACCTAACCTATGTCGTACCGTAACCTAACCTATGTCGTACCGTAACCTAACCTATGTCGTACCGTAACCTAACCTATGTCGTACCGTAACCTAACCTATGTCGTACCGTAACCTAACCTATGTCGTACCTTAACCTAACCTATGTCGTACCTTAACCTAACCTATGTCGTACCTTAACCTAACCTATGTCGTACCTTAACCTAACCTATGTCGTACCTTAACCTAACCTATGTCGTACCTTAACCTAACCTATATTGCGCCTTAACCTAACCTATATTGCGCCTTAACCTAACCTATATTGCGCCTCAATGTAACCTATATTGCGCCTCAATGTAACCTATATTGCGCCTCAATGTAACCTATATTGCGCCTCAATGTAACCTATATTGCGCCTCAATGTAACCTATATTGCGCCTCAATGTAACCTATATTGCGCCTCAATGTAACCTATATTGCGCCTCAATGTAACCTATATTGCGCCTCAATGTAACCTATATTGCGCCGCAATGTAACCTATATTGCGCCGCAATGTAACCTATATTGCGCCGCAATGTAACCTATATTGCGCCGCAATGTAACCTATATTGCGCCGCAATGTAACCTATATTGCGCCGTAACCCAACACACGTTGGGCCTTAACCCAACACACGTTGGGCCTTAACCCAACACACGTTGGGCCTTAACCCAACACACGTTGGGCCTTAACCCAACACACGTTGGGCCTTAACCCAACACACGTTGGGCCTTAACCCAACACACGTTGGGCCTTAACCCAACACACGTTGGGCCTTAACCCAACACACGTTGGGCCTTAACCCAACACACGTTGGGCCTTAACCCAACACACGTTGGGCCTTAACCCAACACACGTTGGGCCTTAACCCAACACACGTTGGGCCTTAACCCAACACACGTTGGGCCTTAACCCAACACACGTTGGGCCTTAACCCAACACACGTTGGGCCTTAACCCAACACACGTTGGGCCTTAACCCAACACACGTTGGGCCTTAACCCAACACACGTTGGGCCTTAACCTGCTCTGTAATTGTCATACGACGCGTTAAATTAGTGTAGTGTTGCCTAACTGCAACCCCCGCAACATAGTTTGCTACTCGCACTGCCCGGTCCGCAGTGTATCGCTTCATGTTAAACACCTTGCAGCTATACACTGTAATGTGGATGGCAGCAGGACGTACATGCTCAATGCCCTTTGCAGTTGTTCATTGGCATTTGCAGTTGTTCATTGGCATTTGCAGTTGTTCATTGGCATTCGCATGGCGAAGCACTTAGCCTACGCTGTGGTACGGCCTGTGTCAACTGTCCGCTGATGTTGTACGTCCAAATCACACACTGTACTGCACATTGGTCCTCATGTACTGAATGATACATCGTGGTACATGTGACCGTACAACGACTGCGCCAACAACGGCGAACCATGCGGTCCAAATGTTGTGCACTCAGCTACGTGTCGTCTCCCTATAAGAGCTGGATTGCAGTGTGGTATGCCCTGGATGGCGATCAGCATGAGCCGTCTGTTGATGTAGTGGCGCGTGTTGTCAGACGTAGTCGTCTCTTCTCACACACCGTGATAGCATGGTGCACTGCGTTCCACATCTGCGACATGCGACAGAGGCCGGTTGACAGTCGTTCGCGCAATGGACATCGCATACGTACGGGGGCCACCTTCCACGTGTTCGCGAAGCGTGCACATGTTGTTGCGTGTATGTGGGCAGACATAGTGTGTCGTGACACCTGACACAGGCATGCAACAATCGTTGAATTTGCAAATGGCGATGGACGCCTACGTTTGCTGGTGACGTTACGCAAATGAACAACTGGTAAACCGTTGTGGTGCGGTTGTTCTCGCTAGAGGTGAATCAGTGATGGCGACGATCGGTTGAGCTACCAACCGGTTGTTCCAGCGATACCCACCATGCCCACGAACGTGAATGGCATCTGGGTGTGAAGCGATACGCGGCGGTGGCTGGGTGGGACCGTCCCCGGCCGGTGAGGGGGGGCCTCCCGGCGTGCTGGCCGCGCGGTGCGTGGGCGCACGCGCTACAGCCGGCTGGTGGGGGCGGCCAGTGGCAGGCGCGCCGGCCGACGGAGGCGGCAGGCGGCGCAGCTGCGCGCCGGCGCACCCTGCACGCGGCGCCGTGCGGCCAAAGTAGGTCCTCGCGGGCCCGGTGCGAAGCGCGGTGGACATCTGCAGTGTGCTGGTCCGATTGAGGACTGTGTGCGCTGAGGATGCGCCGCCGCCCGGCGCTCGGCGCCGCGACGCCGTCTGCTGCTCGGTCGCCTCTGCGGTTCTCGCAGGTGGTTTGTATCGCAGCTGTGCGGACGTGTTGGCGCGTGCGCTGTGCTGGGAGAGTTCGCTTCGGCACCCAAGTGGGGCTTTTGTCCTTCTGTGGCGCTGGCGTTGGAGCTGCCGGTCACCGTAGGTGGCGCGTGTTGTCTCCCGCCGGCAATGCCACGACAGCACGCTCCCGGGCCTCTGTCGGCAGCGGCAAGCTCAGTTGGGAGCACGGGTGGTCGCACCTAAAGCGTCTACTCGCCAAACTCCGGGCGATTGCGCCTCTCTCGAACCCGACCAAGTACTTAGGACGGCGCTGCGCGCCGCCGGGACCTGAGAGGGTTTCGAGGTGTATGGTGCAGGGGAGCTCAGCCTCCTCCTGTTTGCAGAATAATTGAGCGGACGCTTGCGTGTTCGCGTGGGCCCCCGGGACACACTCCCGGGCGGCCGGCTGCTCAGCTCTAGTTGACGCAGCTCCCTGGTTGATCCTGCCAGTAGTCATATGCTTGTCTCAAAGATTAAGCCATGCATGTCCCAGTACAAGCCGCATTAAGGTGAAACCGCGAATGGCTCATTAAATCAGTTATGGTTCCTTAGATCGTACCCACGTTACTTGGATAACTGTGGTAATTCTAGAGCTAATACATGCAAACAGAGTCCCGACCAGAGATGGAAGGGACGCTTTTATTAGATCAAAACCAATCGGTCGGCTCGTCCGGTCCGTTTGCCTTGGTGACTCTGAATAACTTTGGGCTGATCGCACGGTCCTCGTACCGGCGACGCATCTTTCAAATGTCTGCCTTATCAACTGTCGATGGTAGGTTCTGCGCCTACCATGGTTGTAACGGGTAACGGGGAATCAGGGTTCGATT
>NW_025726203.1:1880000-1882500 GCF_021461395.2 Schistocerca americana | reverse complement strand
AATGTGATTTCTGCCCAGTGCTCTGAATGTCAACGTGAAGAAATTCAAGCAAGCGCGGGTAAACGGCGGGAGTAACTATGACTCTCTTAAGGTGGCCAAGTGGCGGCGGTGTGGCTGCATCCGGACTTGGCTTTTCGAAGTGCGGTCTTGATGTAGTCGTGCTGCTGCTGCGAGGTGCCTTCCTTGGGTTATAGTTACAGGGAGAGTGATGCGCAATACATGGGCCTAGCCCTCTTAGCCTCTCCTCTCCTGCGGTCTTCTCCCCTTCTCGTGGGCCCGCTGATTTTAGCAGAGTGGAAGACCGCACCAGGGGCTTGGGGGGGTTACCAGCCCCCCCTCGCACTATCCCTTTTTTAGTTGGGGGCAGTAACCAGAGAAAAAGTGGTGGCCCTTCCGCTGAAGGTGCCACCCCAACTCCCCCAGCACCTAGCCGGCCAACCGGCCGTGCCGAAAATCTTGTAACTTTTGCAGCTGTATACGCCTGTAGTGAGTGCCACCGCAGCTTCACCACCAAAAACGGTCTCGGGGTCCATCGCCGCCGCCAACACCTTGCGGCCGCCAACGCGGAGATCGTCACGGAGAGGCATCGCGCGAGGTGGACGGAGGAAGAAGTCCTGTCGCTCGCCAAGGCAGAGGCCGAACTGTTCCTCGAGAGGGACGCCCGGTTCTTCTTTGTAAATCAAGAGCTCATCAGGATGTTCCCCGACCGAACGCTTGAGGCAATCAAGTGCCGACGGCGGCAAGCTGCCCACAAGCAGCTTGTCCGCCAATTCATGGAGGCGCTTGAGATCGGTCGGGGGGAAGAGCCGGCGTCCCGCCGGGGAGCGGCGAGCCCGCTGCCTGACGCGGGCGAGGCCGCTGCGCCGCCCGTCGACGCAGCCGAGGACTTCGCGGCCGACACCACCGGGCCGCCGCCGGAGGGGCCGACTGACGCCGCCATCTGGGAGCATCTGGCGGGGCTACCCGCTTCCGCCCAGCGTTTCTCTGCCCTGGATCGTGTCATCGGTCTGGGGCGGGGCACGCCGCCCGATGTCATCCTGGGCATGCTCCCGGATGCCCTTGCGTCGGTCGGGTCCAGAGGGGAGAGATCGATCACCAGGACACAGCGGCCGCGCCAACCATCGAAGCGGCCGCCTGCCGCGCCGCCGACGCAGAAGCGCAAGCGGCGCCGCTGGGAGTACGCGAGAACGCAGGATGCCTTCCGACGGTCGCGTGCGCGTTGCGTGCGCGGCCTCTTGGATGGCACCCTGCTCCAGCCGCCACCTGCCATCCCTGGTCTGCTGGACTTCTGGGCGGACCTCTTCACCAAGAAGCCCATCTCCACCGCGGGCTTCATTCGTGACCGCCTCCTCCCGCACTCAGAGCCTGTCGCTCTCGAGTGCATATGGGGGCCGGTCACACGTGAGGAGGTCGCCGCCGCGTTGCCGCCCAGGGGATCAGCAGCCGGGCCGGACGGCCTTACCCCAGCGGAGTTGCGGCGCCTGCCGCACGAAGTCCTGGTGAAAGTGATGAATCTCTTCCTTCTGGCCCGCGCCCTTCCGGAACGCCTGCTTCGCGCGCGGACGTCCCTTCTCCCGAAAACGGCTGCACCAACATCCCCCGCTGACTTTCGCCCCATTACGGTCTGCTCGGTGTTGGCGCGGACCTTTCACAAGGTTCTCGCGTCACGCCTGATGCGCGCTTGTGCTGTGGACGAACGTCAGCGGGCGTTCATCCCTCGGGATGGGATGTTGGAAAATACCTTCATCTTGGACACTGCTCTCACCGACGCAGTTCGCTCCTGCCGCTCTGTCTTTGTGGCATCGATCGACGTATCTAAGGCATTCGATTCGGTAGATCATGCTGCCCTTCGCCCCGTGCTGAAGGCGCATGGCCTGCCGGATTGCTTTGTCGAGTATGTCGAGCGGTGCTACGAGGGCAGCACGACAGTGATAGCGGACGGCGCCGGCGTGGGCGTGTCTGTGCAGCCAGCACGGGGCGTTCGCCAGGGCGATCCCCTCTCCCCCCTCCTGTTCAACTTTGCGGTGGACTACGTTTTAGGCCAACTGCCCTCCCACATCGGAGCTCGGATCCTCGGTCGCAGAGTCAACGCTGCGGCCTTTGCAGATGACGTCTTGCTGTTTGCAGCGACCCCGAGGGGCTTGCAGTCCCTCATCGACGCAGCTACCGCAGCCCTCGCCCACCTGGGGCTGCAGATCAACGCCCGGAAGTGTTTCACCCTCGCCTTAGTCGCGTCAGGGCGCGAGAAGAAGGTGAAGGTGGACAGCAATGTCACCTTCACAGCAGGCAATACCACCATGCCTGCCCTGCGTGTGGGTGAAACCTTCCGGTACCTGGGGCTGCAATTTTCCACGGCGGGTCGCTGTGTCTTCAATCCACGTAGCCACCTGGTGGAGCAGCTTGACGTCATCTCCCGAGCTCCGCTGAAGCCGCAACAGCGCCTCCACGCTCTCACCAACGTACTTCTCCCTGGCCTGTACCACGGGCTGGCCCTCAGCCG
>NW_025726203.1:1872500-1875000 GCF_021461395.2 Schistocerca americana | reverse complement strand
ACCTAACCTATGTCGTACCGTAACCTAACCTATGTCGTACCGTAACCTAACCTATGTCGTACCGTAACCTAACCTATGTCGTACCGTAACCTAACCTATGTCGTACCGTAACCTAACCTATGTCGTACCGTAACCTAACCTATGTCGTACCGTAACCTAACCTATGTCGTACCGTAACCTAACCTATGTCGTACCGTAACCTAACCTATGTCGTACCGTAACCTAACCTATGTCGTACCTTAACCTAACCTATGTCGTACCTTAACCTAACCTATGTCGTACCTTAACCTAACCTATGTCGTACCTTAACCTAACCTATGTCGTACCTTAACCTAACCTATATTGCGCCTTAACCTAACCTATATTGCGCCTTAACCTAACCTATATTGCGCCTCAATGTAACCTATATTGCGCCTCAATGTAACCTATATTGCGCCTCAATGTAACCTATATTGCGCCTCAATGTAACCTATATTGCGCCTCAATGTAACCTATATTGCGCCTCAATGTAACCTATATTGCGCCTCAATGTAACCTATATTGCGCCTCAATGTAACCTATATTGCGCCTCAATGTAACCTATATTGCGCCTCAATGTAACCTATATTGCGCCTCAATGTAACCTATATTGCGCCGCAATGTAACCTATATTGCGCCGCAATGTAACCTATATTGCGCCGCAATGTAACCTATATTGCGCCGCAATGTAACCTATATTGCGCCGCAATGTAACCTATATTGCGCCGTAACCCAACACACGTTGGGCCTTAACCCAACACACGTTGGGCCTTAACCCAACACACGTTGGGCCTTAACCCAACACACGTTGGGCCTTAACCCAACACACGTTGGGCCTTAACCCAACACACGTTGGGCCTTAACCCAACACACGTTGGGCCTTAACCCAACACACGTTGGGCCTTAACCCAACACACGTTGGGCCTTAACCCAACACACGTTGGGCCTTAACCCAACACACGTTGGGCCTTAACCCAACACACGTTGGGCCTTAACCCAACACACGTTGGGCCTTAACCCAACACACGTTGGGCCTTAACCCAACACACGTTGGGCCTTAACCCAACACACGTTGGGCCTTAACCCAACACACGTTGGGCCTTAACCCAACACACGTTGGGCCTTAACCTGCTCTGTAATTGTCATACGACGCGTTAAATTAGTGTAGTGTTGCCTAACTGCAACCCCCGCAACATAGTTTGCTACTCGCACTGCCCGGTCCGCAGTGTATCGCTTCATGTTAAACACCTTGCAGCTATACACTGTAATGTGGATGGCAGCAGGACGTACATGCTCAATGCCCTTTGCAGTTGTTCATTGGCATTTGCAGTTGTTCATTGGCATTTGCAGTTGTTCATTGGCATTCGCATGGCGAAGCACTTAGCCTACGCTGTGGTACGGCCTGTGTCAACTGTCCGCTGATGTTGTACGTCCAAATCACACACTGTACTGCACATTGGTCCTCATGTACTGAATGATACATCGTGGTACATGTGACCGTACAACGACTGCGCCAACAACGGCGAACCATGCGGTCCAAATGTTGTGCACTCAGCTACGTGTCGTCTCCCTATAAGAGCTGGATTGCAGTGTGGTATGCCCTGGATGGCGATCAGCATGAGCCGTCTGTTGATGTAGTGGCGCGTGTTGTCAGACGTAGTCGTCTCTTCTCACACACCGTGATAGCATGGTGCACTGCGTTCCACATCTGCGACATGCGACAGAGGCCGGTTGACAGTCGTTCGCGCAATGGACATCGCATACGTACGGGGGCCACCTTCCACGTGTTCGCGAAGCGTGCACATGTTGTTGCGTGTATGTGGGCAGACATAGTGTGTCGTGACACCTGACACAGGCATGCAACAATCGTTGAATTTGCAAATGGCGATGGACGCCTACGTTTGCTGGTGACGTTACGCAAATGAACAACTGGTAAACCGTTGTGGTGCGGTTGTTCTCGCTAGAGGTGAATCAGTGATGGCGACGATCGGTTGAGCTACCAACCGGTTGTTCCAGCGATACCCACCATGCCCACGAACGTGAATGGCATCTGGGTGTGAAGCGATACGCGGCGGTGGCTGGGTGGGACCGTCCCCGGCCGGTGAGGGGGGGCCTCCCGGCGTGCTGGCCGCGCGGTGCGTGGGCGCACGCGCTACAGCCGGCTGGTGGGGGCGGCCAGTGGCAGGCGCGCCGGCCGACGGAGGCGGCAGGCGGCGCAGCTGCGCGCCGGCGCACCCTGCACGCGGCGCCGTGCGGCCAAAGTAGGTCCTCGCGGGCCCGGTGCGAAGCGCGGTGGGCATCTGCAGTGTGCTGGTCCGATTGAGGACTGTGTGCGCTGAGGATGCGCCGCCGCCCGGCGCTCGGCGCCGCGACGCCGTCTGCTGCTCGGTCGCCTCTGCGGTTCTCGCAGGTGGTTTGTATCGCAGCTGTGCGGACGTGTTGGCGCGTGCGCTGTGCTGGGAGAGTTCGCTTCGGCACCCAA
>NW_025726203.1:1862500-1865000 GCF_021461395.2 Schistocerca americana | reverse complement strand
AGGAGCCGTCTATTTTGATGGTTGCTCTGAGACAGCTTGTACGTGTTGGGCACCCAAACGGGAAGAAAATAACATTCCCAACTCTGGAGGATGTTGATTGTATACAGCTGGCATCTTTAAATCTGCCATGTGATCACAAAGAGTTACTGATTTTAGTTCACAGGGTCTTTCAGAGACGGGGCAGGGTTTTTGACATAGAAAAGCTTTATAGAGAGATGGTAATGATGTATGGGAGAATTGGTTTTGATCCCTACAAGAAGTGGCCTGAAGATCACTATTATACTAGACATCCGTAATGGCATCTGTCAAGGTTTATCAACTAAATGCCATGAGAAGTAACACCGTCACACAGGAACTTAGAAAAATGAGTGAAGAAAATGAGGTAGATATATTATTAATACAGGAACCTTACTCCGCCTCTGGCAAGGTCACTGGCTTTCCTGTGACGGCTCAGGTTATTTCAACAGGGGCAAATCCTATGTCTACCATAATAATTTTGAACAAATTAATTAAAACAACTGTTATAACACAATTTTGTACCTCTCACATCTCAGTAGTTCAAGTAAATCTAATGAACACGACCTGGTATCTAATAAATGTTTATTGTCAATTTAGAGATAATATTGAACCCTATTTGCAACATCTCTCTCGTGTCCTGAGAGCGCTACAAGGAAATCCAGTAATAATAACTATGGACAGCAATGCTAAATCCTCTTTGTGGCATAGTCCAGTGCAAGATGCTCGAGGTAGTGCACTCGAGGACTTGATAATGGAGCACCACCTCCAGGTGGAGAACCTACCCGGAAATCCACCCACATACAGAAGTAGAGCGGGTGCAGTATCATATATTGATGTTACATTATCTACGGAAAATGTAAGAGACAAAATCAGAAATTGGCATGTTCACGATGGACAGACAACAAGTGATCATAACTTGATAGAATTTGTAATCTCATTAGGAGTAGTACATGTTTCTGACGAATGGATAATGCAATTAGACTACGGGAAAGCCAATTGGGACCTGCTCGAGGCGGAATGCCGTCCTCCAGAATTGGGAAATAATGCTTTTGTTCTCGATGAAGCAGTAGAAGCTCTTGTGACCTCTATAAAGACGGCTGTTGCTGCCTCTGTGCCATTAAAGAAGAGGTACATCCGCAGAGCGACAGCTCCGTGGACTCCTGAGCTTACCAGGCTCCGGCAGGGTATGAGGAGAGCTCGTCGTCTCTATCAACGGGCCTTCACCCAGGACGCAAGACAGTATCACTTGTCAATTTACAGGAGACAAAAAAGAAACTTTCAGGAATCATTAACAAAGCACAGACAGAAAAGTTGGGAGGACTTTGTGCACTCGCATCTTGTTTTGGACCCCTGGGGGGTTCCATACAAGATTGTGAGGGAGAAGATCCACTCACCAATGCTCCTGTCAACAGTGAGGATAGCGGACACAGGCATAATGACGACAAACTGGCAACAGACTGCTGAGGAATTACTCAGAGTTCTCTTGCCAGATGACGATCGAGGAAACGACACTGAAAGGCAAGCCATGCTGAGACAGGCAGTTGAGGAGCCATACTATAATGAACTAAATGTCTACCCCTTCTCACAGGAGGAGGTAGTAAATGCAGTAAATTCCTTCGCCAGGCGGAAGGCTCCAGGACCAGATGCAATTCCTGCGGAGGTCCTGCAGCACTTGGTGCGTAAGCTGGCTCCATGTCTCACAGTTATCTTCAACCACTGTCTGGAAACTCAACGCTTCCCAACGAAATGGAAAACTGCGGAGGTCGTCATTATCAAGAAAGATCCGAATAAAGATCCCACAGTTCCTAAGTCTTACAGACCGATCTGTCTGTTGGACGTCCTGGGAAAGACTCTGGAGAAGCTGCTCGTGCATAGACTGTCGAGCCACAGAATACTGCGCGGCATGAGCGAGTTGCAGTACGGCTTTAGGAAGGGTAAATCGACATCAGATGCCATTAACAAAGTAGCCGACACGGCTCGCTCCTCCACCAGTCGGTATGTATTAGGAATCACGGTGGATATATCTGGTGCCTTCGATAGCCTGTGGTGGCCGGCGCTCTTCTCCCGTCTGCGGGAAATTGAGTGTCCGGTGTCACTATATGGCTGTCTGAGGGATTACTGTCAAGATAGAGTTGCTAGGATCTCCGCTCCAGGTGCTGTAGTGTCTAAACCTATAACGAAGGGATGCCCACAGGGTTCGGTCTGTGGTCCCATTTTTTGGGACATAAACATGGACCCTTTGCTGCATGCATTACAAGAAAGCAATGCAGTACTTGGTGCGGTTGCCTATGCTGATGACCTCTTCATAATGGTGGAGGGTAACAGTCGTCTGGAAATTGAAAATCGAGCTGCACTTGCATCGGAAATATTAATGCGGTGGTGCAGTGACTCTAAGTTACAAATTGCACCACATAAGTCATCATATATACTGTTAAAGGGAAAGCTTGCACGTGATCCCACAGTAAGAATAAACAACAGAGTA
>NW_025726203.1:1852500-1857500 GCF_021461395.2 Schistocerca americana | reverse complement strand
CCTCCCGACAACCACCATTGCTCAGCCAAGCCACCAACACCCACACATGTCCTACACAGGGGTGCACCCAACATCACAATACTGCCTCCTCTCACAGCACACAAACAATGGCAGGAATGAAAGACACACGTCTGCCACAAGCATGGAATGAGAGCGCCGCCTGTCATGAGCCAAAGGTGCATCCTGACGTGGCAAATCAGATGATGCCGCAGGCATCCACTTACTATAATCACAATCAACAAACCGGCCGCCCCCCCCCCCCCCCATTAAACCTTTCCTTACAACAATGTGTACCGTAACCTAACCTATATCGTACCGTAACCTAACCTATATCGTACCGTAACCTAACCTATGTCGTACCGTAACCTAACCTATGTCGTACCGTAACCTAACCTATGTCGTACCGTAACCTAACCTATGTCGTACCGTAACCTAACCTATGTCGTACCGTAACCTAACCTATGTCGTACCGTAACCTAACCTATGTCGTACCGTAACCTAACCTATGTCGTACCGTAACCTAACCTATGTCGTACCGTAACCTAACCTATGTCGTACCGTAACCTAACCTATGTCGTACCGTAACCTAACCTATGTCGTACCGTAACCTAACCTATGTCGTACCGTAACCTAACCTATGTCGTACCGTAACCTAACCTATGTCGTACCGTAACCTAACCTATGTCGTACCGTAACCTAACCTATGTCGTACCGTAACCTAACCTATGTCGTACCGTAACCTAACCTATGTCGTACCGTAACCTAACCTATGTCGTACCTTAACCTAACCTATGTCGTACCTTAACCTAACCTATGTCGTACCTTAACCTAACCTATGTCGTACCTTAACCTAACCTATATTGCGCCTTAACCTAACCTATATTGCGCCTTAACCTAACCTATATTGCGCCTCAATGTAACCTATATTGCGCCTCAATGTAACCTATATTGCGCCTCAATGTAACCTATATTGCGCCTCAATGTAACCTATATTGCGCCTCAATGTAACCTATATTGCGCCTCAATGTAACCTATATTGCGCCTCAATGTAACCTATATTGCGCCTCAATGTAACCTATATTGCGCCTCAATGTAACCTATATTGCGCCTCAATGTAACCTATATTGCGCCTCAATGTAACCTATATTGCGCCGCAATGTAACCTATATTGCGCCGCAATGTAACCTATATTGCGCCGCAATGTAACCTATATTGCGCCGCAATGTAACCTATATTGCGCCGCAATGTAACCTATATTGCGCCGCAATGTAACCTATATTGCGCCGCAATGTAACCTATATTGCGCCGTAACCCAACACACGTTGGGCCTTAACCCAACACACGTTGGGCCTTAACCCAACACACGTTGGGCCTTAACCCAACACACGTTGGGCCTTAACCCAACACACGTTGGGCCTTAACCCAACACACGTTGGGCCTTAACCCAACACACGTTGGGCCTTAACCCAACACACGTTGGGCCTTAACCCAACACACGTTGGGCCTTAACCCAACACACGTTGGGCCTTAACCCAACACACGTTGGGCCTTAACCCAACACACGTTGGGCCTTAACCCAACACACGTTGGGCCTTAACCCAACACACGTTGGGCCTTAACCCAACACACGTTGGGCCTTAACCCAACACACGTTGGGCCTTAACCCAACACACGTTGGGCCTTAACCCAACACATGTTGGGCCTTAACCTGCTCTGTAATTGTCATACGACGCGTTAAATTAGTGTAGTGTTGCCTAACTGCAACCCCCGCAACATAGTTTGCTACTCGCACTGCCCGGTCCGCAGTGTATCGCTTCATGTTAAACACCTTGCAGCTATACACTGTAATGTGGATGGCAGCAGGACGTACATGCTCAATGCCCTTTGCAGTTGTTCATTGGCATTTGCAGTTGTTCATTGGCATTTGCAGTTGTTCATTGGCATTCGCATGGCGAAGCACTTAGCCTACGCTGTGGTACGGCCTGTGTCAACTGTCCGCTGATGTTGTACGTCCAAATCACACACTGTACTGCACATTGGTCCTCATGTACTGAATGATACATCGTGGTACATGTGACCGTACAACGACTGCGCCAACAACGGCGAACCATGCGGTCCAAATGTTGTGCACTCAGCTACGTGTCGTCTCCCTATAAGAGCTGGATTGCAGTGTGGTATGCCCTGGATGGCGATCAGCATGAGCCGTCTGTTGATGTAGTGGCGCGTGTTGTCAGACGTAGTCGTCTCTTCTCACACACCGTGATAGCATGGTGCACTGCGTTCCACATCTGCGACATGCGACAGAGGCCGGTTGACAGTCGTTCGCGCAATGGACATCGCATACGTACGGGGGCCACCTTCCACGTGTTCGCGAAGCGTGCACATGTTGTTGCGTGTATGTGGGCAGACATAGTGTGTCGTGACACCTGACACAGGCATGCAACAATCGTTGAATTTGCAAATGGCGATGGACGCCTACGTTTGCTGGTGACGTTACGCAAATGAACAACTGGTAAACCGTTGTGGTGCGGTTGTTCTCGCTAGAGGTGAATCAGTGATGGCGACGATCGGTTGAGCTACCAACCGGTTGTTCCAGCGATACCCACCATGCCCACGAACGTGAATGGCATCTGGGTGTGAAGCGATACGCGGCGGTGGCTGGGTGGGACCGTCCCCGGCCGGTGAGGGGGGGCCTCCCGGCGTGCTGGCCGCGCGGTGCGTGGGCGCACGCGCTACAGCCGGCTGGTGGGGGCGGCCAGTGGCAGGCGCGCCGGCCGACGGAGGCGGCAGGCGGCGCAGCTGCGCGCCGGCGCACCCTGCACGCGGCGCCGTGCGGCCAAAGTAGGTCCTCGCGGGCCCGGTGCGAAGCGCGGTGGACATCTGCAGTGTGCTGGTCCGATTGAGGACTGTGTGCGCTGAGGATGCGCCGCCGCCCGGCGCTCGGCGCCGCGACGCCGTCTGCTGCTCGGTCGCCTCTGCGGTTCTCGCAGGTGGTTTGTATCGCAGCTGTGCGGACGTGTTGGCGCGTGCGCTGTGCTGGGAGAGTTCGCTTCGGCACCCAAGTGGGGCTTTTGTCCTTCTGTGGCGCTGGCGTTGGAGCTGCCGGTCACCGTAGGTGGCGCGTGTTGTCTCCCGCCGGCAATGCCACGACAGCACGCTCCCGGGCCTCTGTCGGCAGCGGCAAGCTCAGTTGGGAGCACGGGTGGTCGCACCTAAAGCGTCTACTCGCCAAACTCCGGGCGATTGCGCCTCTCTCGAACCCGACCAAGTACTTAGGACGGCGCTGCGCGCCGCCGGGACCTGAGAGGGTTTCGAGGTGTATGGTGCAGGGGAGCTCAGCCTCCTCCTGTTTGCAGAATAATTGAGCGGACGCTTGCGTGTTCGCGTGGGCCCCCGGGACACACTCCCGGGCGGCCGGCTGCTCAGCTCTAGTTGACGCAGCTCCCTGGTTGATCCTGCCAGTAGTCATATGCTTGTCTCAAAGATTAAGCCATGCATGTCTCAGTACAAGCCGCATTAAGGTGAAACCGCGAATGGCTCATTAAATCAGTTATGGTTCCTTAGATCGTACCCACGTTACTTGGATAACTGTGGTAATTCTAGAGCTAATACATGCAAACAGAGTCCCGACCAGAGATGGAAGGGACGCTTTTATTAGATCAAAACCAATCGGTCGGCTCGTCCGGTCCGTTTGCCTTGGTGACTCTGAATAACTTTGGGCTGATCGCACGGTCCTCGTACCGGCGACGCATCTTTCAAATGTCTGCCTTATCAACTGTCGATGGTAGGTTCTGCGCCTACCATGGTTGTAACGGGTAACGGGGAATCAGGGTTCGATTCCGGAGAGGGAGCCTGAGAAACGGCTACCACATCCAAGGAAGGCAGCAGGCGCGCAAATTACCCACTCCCGGCACGGGGAGGTAGTGACGAAAAATAACGATACGGGACTCATCCGAGGCCCCGTAATCGGAATGAGTACACTTTAAATCCTTTAACGAGTATCTATTGGAGGGCAAGTCTGGTGCCAGCAGCCGCGGTAATTCCAGCTCCAATAGCGTATATTAAAGTTGTTGCGGTTAAAAAGCTCGTAGTTGGATTTGTGTCCCACGCTGTTGGTTCACCGCCCGTCGGTGTTTAACTGGCATGTATCGTGGGACGTCCTGCCGGTGGGGCGAGCTGAAGGCGTGCGACGCGCCTCGTGCGTGCTCGTGCGTCCCGAGGCGGACCCCGTTGCAATCCTACCAGGGTGCTCTTGAGTGAGTGTCTCGGTGGGCCGGCACGTTTACTTTGAACAAATTAGAGTGCTTAAAGCAGGCAAGCCCGCCTGAATACTGTGTGCATGGAATAATGGAATAGGACCTCGGTTCTATTTTGTTGGTTTTCGGAACCCGAGGTAATGATTAATAGGGACAGGCGGGGGCATTCGTATTGCGACGTTAGAGGTGAAATTCTTGGATCGTCGCAAGACGAACAGAAGCGAAAGCATTTGCCAAGTATGTTTTCATTAATCAAGAACGAAAGTTAGAGGTTCGAAGGCGATCAGATACCGCCCTAGTTCTAACCATAAACGATGCCAGCCAGCGATCCGCCGCAGTTCCTCCGATGACTCGGCGGGCAGCCTCCGGGAAACCAAAGCTTTTGGGTTCCGGGGGAAGTATGGTTGCAAAGCTGAAACTTAAAGGAATTGACGGAAGGGCACCACCAGGAGTGGAGCCTGCGGCTTAATTTGACTCAACACGGGAAACCTCACCAGGCCCGGACACCGGAAGGATTGACAGATTGATAGCTCTTTCTTGATTCGGTGGGTGGTGGTGCATGGCCGTTCTTAGTTGGTGGAGCGATTTGTCTGGTTAATTCCGATAACGAACGAGACTCTAGCCTGCTAACTAGTCGCGTGACATCCTTCGTGCTGTCAGCGATTACTTTTCTTCTTAGAGGGACAGGCGGCTTCTAGCCGCACGAGATTGAGCAATAACAGGTCTGTGATGCCCTTAGATGTT
>NW_025726203.1:1845000-1850000 GCF_021461395.2 Schistocerca americana | reverse complement strand
TGGGCCACTTTTGGTAAGCAGAACTGGCGCTGTGGGATGAACCAAACGCCGAGTTAAGGCGCCCGAATCGACGCTCATGGGAAACCATGAAAGGCGTTGGTTGCTTAAGACAGCAGGACGGTGGCCATGGAAGTCGGAATCCGCTAAGGAGTGTGTAACAACTCACCTGCCGAAGCAACTAGCCCTGAAAATGGATGGCGCTGAAGCGTCGTGCCTATACTCGGCCGTCAGTCTGGCAGTCATGGCCGGTCCTTGCGGCCGGCCGCGAAGCCCTGACGAGTAGGAGGGTCGCGGCGGTGGGCGCAGAAGGGTCTGGGCGTGAGCCTGCCTGGAGCCGCCGTCGGTGCAGATCTTGGTGGTAGTAGCAAATACTCCAGCGAGGCCCTGGAGGGCTGACGCGGAGAAGGGTTTCGTGTGAACAGCCGTTGCACACGAGTCAGTCGATCCTAAGCCCTAGGAGAAATCCGATGTTGATGGGGGCCGTCATAGCATGATGCACTTTGTGCTGGCCCCCGTTGGGCGAAAGGGAATCCGGTTCCTATTCCGGAACCCGGCAGCGGAACCGATACAAGTCGGGCCCCTCTTTTAGAGATGCTCGTCGGGGTAACCCAAAAGGACCCGGAGACGCCGTCGGGAGATCGGGGAAGAGTTTTCTTTTCTGCATGAGCGTTCGAGTTCCCTGGAATCCTCTAGCAGGGAGATAGGGTTTGGAACGCGAAGAGCACCGCAGTTGCGGCGGTGTCCCGATCTTCCCCTCGGACCTTGAAAATCCGGGAGAGGGCCACGTGGAGGTGTCGCGCCGGTTCGTACCCATATCCGCAGCAGGTCTCCAAGGTGAAGAGCCTCTAGTCGATAGAATAATGTAGGTAAGGGAAGTCGGCAAATTGGATCCGTAACTTCGGGATAAGGATTGGCTCTGAGGATCGGGGCGTGTCGGGCTTGGTCGGGAAGTGGGTCAGCGCTAACGTGCCGGGCCTGGGCGAGGTGAGTGCCGTAGGGGTGCCGGTAAGTGCGGGCGTTTAGCGCGGGCGTGGTCTGCTCTCGCCGTTGGTTGGCCTCGTGCTGGCCGGCGGTGCAGGATGCGCGCGCCTGCGCGGCGTTCGCGCCCCGGTGCTTCAACCTGCGTGCAGGATCCGAGCTCGGTCCCGTGCCTTGGCCTCCCACGGATCTTCCTTGCTGCGAGGCCGCGTCCGCCTTAGCGTGCTCCTCCGGGGGCGCGCGGGTGCGCGGATTCTCTTCGGCCGCCATTCAACGATCAACTCAGAACTGGCACGGACTGGGGGAATCCGACTGTCTAATTAAAACAAAGCATTGCGATGGCCCTAGCGGGTGTTGACGCAATGTGATTTCTGCCCAGTGCTCTGAATGTCAACGTGAAGAAATTCAAGCAAGCGCGGGTAAACGGCGGGAGTAACTATGACTCTCTTAAGGTGGCCAAGTGGCGGCGGTGTGGCTGCATCCGGACTTGGCTTCTCGAAGTGCGGTCTTGATGTAGTCGTGCTACTGCTGCGAGGTGCCTTCCTTGGGTTATAGTTACAGGGAGAGTGATGCGCAATACATGGGCCTAGCCCTCTTAGCCTCTCCTCTCCCGCGGTCTTCTCCCCTTCTCGTGGGCCCGCTGATTTCGCAGAGTGGAAGACCGCACCAGGGGCTTGGGGGGGTTACCAGCCCCCCCTCGCACTATCCCTTTTTTAGTTGGGGGCAGTAAGCAGAGAATAAGTGGTGGCCCTTCCGCTGAAGGTGCCACCCCAACTCCCCCAGCACCTAGCCGGCCAACCGGCCGTGCCGAAAATGTTGTAACTTTTGCAGCTATGTATACCTGTAGTGAGTGCCACCGCAGCTTTACAACCAAGAACGGTCTCGGGGTCCATCGCCGCCGCCAACACCTTGCGGCCGCCAACGCGGAGATCGTCACGGAGAGGCATCGCGCGAGGTGGACGGAGGAAGAAGTCCTGTCGCTCGCCAAGGCGGAGGCCGAACTGTTCCTCGAGAGGGACGCCCGGTT
Source organism: Schistocerca americana (assembly GCF_021461395.2). Lineage (NCBI taxonomy): Eukaryota > Metazoa > Arthropoda > Insecta > Orthoptera > Acrididae > Schistocerca > Schistocerca americana. Next base: position 1,847,995 of record NW_025726203.1, on the reverse strand, counting down.
CTTCTTTGTAAATCAAGAGCTCATCAGGATGTTCCCCGACCGAACGCTTGAGGCAATCAAGTGCCGACGGCGGCAAGCTGCCCACAAGCAGCTTGTCCGCCAATTCATGGAGGCGCTTGAGATCGGTCGGGGGGAAGAGCCGGCGTCCCGCCGGGGAGCAGCGAGCCCGCTGCCTGACGCGGGCGAGGCCGCTGCGCCGCCCGTCGACGCAGCCGAGGACTTCGCGGCCGACACCACCGGGCCGCCGCCGGAGGGGCCGACTGACGCCGCCATCTGGGAGCATCTGGCGGGGCTACCCGCTTCCGCCCAGCGTTTCTCTGCCCTGGATCGTGTCATAGGTCTGGGGCGGGGCACGCCGCCCGATGTCATCCTGGGCATGCTCCCGGATGCCCTTGCGTCGGTCGGGTCCAGAGGGGAGAGATCGATCACCAGGACACAGCGGCCGCGCCAACCATCGAAGCGGCCGCCTGCCGCGCCGCCGACGCAGAAGCGCAAGCGGCGCCGCTGGGAGTACGCGAGAACGCAGGATGCCTTCCGACGGTCGCGTGCACGTTGCGTGCGCGGCCTCTTGGATGGCACCCTGCTCCAGCCGCCACCTGCCATCCCTGGTCTGCTGGACTTCTGGGCGGACCTCTTCACCAAGAAGCCCATCTCCACCGCGGGCTTCATTCGTGACCGCCTCCTCCCGCACTCGGAGCCTGTCGCTCCCGAGTGCCTATGGGGGCCGGTCACACATGAGGAGGTCGCCGCCGCGTTGCCGCCCAGGGGATCAGCAGCCGGGCCGGACGGCCTTACCCCAGCGGAGTTGCGGCGCCTGCCGCACGAAGTCCTGGTGAAAGTGATGAATCTCTTCCTTCTGGCCCGCGTTCTTCCGGAACGCCTGCTTCGCGCGCGAACGTCCCTTCTCCCGAAGACGGCTGCACCAACATCCCCCGCTGACTTTCGCCCCATTACGGTCTGCTCGGTGTTGGCGCGGACCTTTCACAAGGTTCTCGCGTCACGCCTGATGCGCGCATGTGCTGTGGACGAACGTCAGCGGGCATTCATCCCTCGGGATGGGATGTTGGAAAATACCTTCATCTTGGACACTGCTCTCACCGACGCAGTTCGCTCCTGCCGCTCTGTCTTTGTGGCATCGATCGACGTATCTAAGGCATTCGATTCGGTAGATCATGCTGCCCTTCGCCCCGTGCTGAAGGCGCATGGCCTGCCGGATTGTTTTGTCGGGTATGTCGAGCGGTGCTACGAGGGCAGCACGACAGTGATAGCGGACGGCGCCGGCGTGGGCGTGTCTGTGCAGCCAGCACGGGGCGTTCGCCAGGGCGATCCCCTCTCCCCCCTCCTGTTCAACTTTGCGGTGGACTACGTTTTAAGCCAACTGCCCTCCCACATCGGAGCTCGGATCCTCGGTCGCAGAGTCAACGCTGCGGCCTTTGCAGATGACGTCTTGCTGTTTGCAGCGACCCCGAGGGGCTTGCAGTCCCTCATCGACGCAGCTACCGCAGCCCTCGCCCACCTGGGGCTGCGGATCAACGCCCGGAAGTGTTTCACCCTCGCCTTAGTCGCGTCAGGGCGCGAGAAGAAGGTGAAGGTGGACAGCAATGTCACCTTCACAGCAGGCAATACCACCATGCCTGCCCTGCGTGTGGGTGAAACCTTCCGGTACCTGGGGCTGCAATTTTCCACGGCGGGTCGCTGTGTCTTCAATCCACGTCGCCACCTGGTGGAGCAGCTTGACGTCATCTCCCGAGCTCCGCTGAAGCCGCAACAGCGCCTCCACGCTCTCACCAACGTACTTCTCCCTGGCCTGTACCACGGGCTGGCCCTCAGCCGCAACCGGGTGGGTGCATTGAAGTCGGCCGACGTCACCATCCGGGCCGCCGTCAGGAGATGGTTCCGCCTTCCGGCGGACACCCCCCTGGGATACTTCCACGCTCCTGTTGCCCAGGGGGGCCTCGGCATTCCATCTTGCCGATGGATGGGTCCGACCCTCCGTCGGTCCCGTCTCCTGGCGCTGAAGAAGATAGGGCCAGCCTGCGACGGTGCAGGCATGGATGAGGTGCAGCGTGAGATCGAGGTGCTGGAGCGCCACCTAATGTGGGAGGGCCACCTCCTCAAATCGTCAACGCAGGTTGGGGAAATGTGGGCGGCGCGCCTACACATCGCCATTGACGGTGCGGCGCTGTCATCTTCTGCCACCGTCAGTGGCCAACATCAGTGGGTCGCCGACACCAGTCGCCTGCTATCTGGGCGTGAATACATCGACGCCCTCCGCGCCCGCATCAACGCCTTCCCTACGAAGGCACGGCGCAGTCGCGGGCGGGAGGCGGACACCAGATGCCGCGCGGGGTGCCAGGCCGTGGAGACCGCCAACCACGTACTTCAGGCTTGCTTTAGGACGCACGGGTCCCGGGTCAAGCGCCATGACGCTGTAGTGCGTTATGTCGCCCGTGGACTCGCGCAGAGGGGCTTCAATGTCTCTGTGGAGCCCCACCTCCGAACACCTGAGGGCATCCGCAAGCCTGACGTGGTGGCGGTCAAAGACGGCATCGCCCGCGTGGTCGACGCCCAGATAGTCGGAGACCACCTCCGGCTCGACTGGTGTCACTCCCAGAAGGCGGCCTACTACGACACGCCGTCCATCCGGCGTGCCATCTCCAACCTGCACCGTGACGTTGAGGAGGTGATTGTGTCCACCGCGACGTTGAACTGGAGGGGTGTATGGTCTCCAGCGTCGGCGAGGGATCTCGCCGCCTTAGGCTTCCGACCCCGAGAACTGGCGGTGCTGAGCACCAGAACACTACAGAGTTGCTGCAAAAGTTACAAGATTTTCGAGCGTATGACGGCTCCTAGCCCGAAGCAGCGTGTCGGCGTCGGCTAGGCTGCTGGTTATTTTCTTCGCCTTGACTCCTGGGGCCTATCCACAGGAGGAATAAACCGTCTTTGTTCTTCCTTCTCTATGTCTTTAATTTGTGTTATGTTGTTTCTTTTCCTC